>NW_027116659.1:2016525-2030018 GCF_000696795.3 Halyomorpha halys | reverse complement strand
AGTTCTTGTGCTAAGTTTTGACTCAATATTCTCTTGTTGCATAGAAGTGAAATGGTGAGAAGTATGCATATAAATAAAATCAATTTTATCTAATTTTTGTCTTAAAACAATTTATATTTCTTTCCAATATATAATAGCTAATTCGGCCATCCTCAAGGACAATCTTAATACAATTTTAGAACCACACCAATTTTTAAAAAGACTTTGATGTTGAACGTTAAAATAGACAAAAAGGATAATTGTAGACTGAAATTAAAAGCCTGAGCATTACAGTCTGACAGAAGTGTTTTTAAAATTTATTTGGCTCTAAATTTGTCCTTGAGGATGGTCGTTTAGCCGAAACGCTAATAAAACTTAGGAGAAAAAAGTAATTGTAATAATAAAATAACAGTTCATATTTACTTACATTATATGTTAATAGAGGACATCTTCCAAACGAATTAACAAAATTAGGTATTTGTTAAACATAGTATGTTGAATTTACAAATCTTTGACCTCCATAATAATAAATTCAAAGAATTAAAATTGTGTATATTTTACATCATGGTTAGCTAATTGTAACCACTTCCATTCCATAAATCTAACATCTCTTCTTTTTCAAATCTAACCTTCAGATATAAAGTTAAAAAATTCCTTGCAAACATGTAAGTAAACTATTTTACTTTGACAAAATTATCCAAAAATATATGAATGGTAATTTATTTAGAAAATTAAACAGATATTTGAAAAAATTTAGAAGAAAAACTAAATTTATCAAACCATCCTATAACAACAGATTTGGTAAACATACTTCAAAATATATGGTACCGTAAGAGAAGATCTAATAAATATATCAATCACAAAGAAAACTAAAATAGAAATCTTTGACTGGCTCCTTTCTTACTTTTACGATTCTCAATAATTGTTTTTGATTCACCAAATGACCTCATAAACCTAATTTTTTTTTAACTTCCTTCAATGATTCATTTTTTTACGACAAAAATTTACTAGAAACATATGTGTATGTGTATATTTGTGTTTATTTCAATATATTATATATTTAGATATACTTTGATCCATATTTTTATCGTATTCTTGTATAATTTTGTTTTATTTTATCATTTATCATGTTACATATATTTTGTATTATTGTATACAAGTATAATATCACATATTTTAATCTTATTTTATTTTATATTTCTTTATATTGATATTTTTAATCAAGTTCACTCCATACTTTTACTAATTATATCATTATTATTGATTGACTTTATAAGTTTTTTCAGTTATTTTTATTATCATTTTTTTTGCTTTACTTTCATTTTAGTATTTGGTTTTATCACTAGCCATTAATTCATATTGTATTGCTTTGGCTTATATATCGTAATAGCTTCCAAAGTACCCAAATAATCCAAACTATAACTAATAAATTTCATTTATCTTTACCGTTTATATATGTTATTTTGGAACCAACCGATAGATGTCATCTGGTCACTTCATATTTGATGTACCTTTCTGAATAAATAAAAAAAAAAATATACAATGTATATTTGTTACATATCCTATAACTCCTTTAGTTCAAATCTAAAGTTTATTCTCATGCTTGCGTCATATAAAAATGTATATAATTTACTTTATTACTTTGTGTCGTAGTGAGATCCTGAAAATGTAGGAAAATGTCAAAACGTTGTGGTAATGTTTGCAATAAAACAATAAATATGATGTAAATTTCATACCTAATTAGTAAAGATTAAATAACATCCATAAATTCCAAGTGTATTTTATTCACTAAAATACCCTCACTTTTGACTCACAGCCATGAAATCAAATTCAGCCCATCTCATTATTACTAAGTCTCCGTAAAATGTAGCCCTTTTATAGTAAAAAAAAGAAAGATTAGAAGACTTTATACTTATATGTATATATTTATTATTTTGTTATATAGGGGAATTTGTTGATCAAATGAAATAGGGGTTGTGAAATAGAAGGGAAAGAAAAAAATAAGGAATAAATTGAAAAACTTGTAGTTAGTTTGTAGCTGGTATTCATTGTAAAAAAAAAAAGTAAAAGAAAACTGTGACAAAAAAAAAAAAAAAATTGTTATCTTTCTATTATATTATATCATATAAAAATATGTTATTTATATATGTCCAGTCACGGATTGATCAGTATGATGTGGAATGTAGCAACCCGATGTATTTGGGCAGCATGAATGAATAAAGTATTTCTTTCTCTCCCTCTTCTGTTTTATTTTGGATAATAGGAGTTCTGAAAAAAAGGATAAATCACTAAAATGAATAATTAATCCATTGGATCTAGTAATGTGCATTGACATAAAAAGTATATATATCTTTATTCAATCAACTTTATTCTTCATTCATTAGTTAGTGTTATTTTTTTTTTTTTTACTCGAGAAAGCCTTACCCTATGGGCTAAAAGCATCAGTTAAAACAGAAACTGAGTTTGGAAGGTGGCGGCTTCCAATATTTCAGTCTGAGGTTAATTTTTCTTCTGGGTTGTTAATCTTACTTAAGTGACGTCAGGAGTAATTTTATATTCCGCTCTTCTTTTCTGTACCTATCGGCTTTAGAGGGCCCCATTATTTTTGCAGCTTAGAATGGACGGTAAGACCGTAATGACGTTATACAATGCAGTTTACTACGTGAAAAGCTTAAAATATACATTTTACTAATCTGTTAGTTGTGGTTAACCGTATACATATTCTTTATTTTTTTGGTTAACATTTTCTTAAAATATTTAATTATATTAGACAACTGACGTATATAAACTATATAGATACAGATAATAAGAATTTAAACAGTAGCATCTCTTCCTGTATACTGGGAACAATAGATTCCACTAATAAAACTCAACTACATTAACTAACTAATTATTTTTAATCTATTCGCATTATATTAGAATAGGCCGTATGATTATTTTCGACAAATATTGAATTAATAGAACAAACACTATTTTTTTTTTATTTATTAAATTGATTTTTAAAAGGTCAGTACTGCTCCAGATTGACTTTTATAGGTCATAGAAATTTTTACAGTTTGTCAAAAATATCAGAATTATATTCTTGAGGTTATTGCATGAAATATAAGTTAGAAAAAAAAGTTAAATAATTCACAAAATAGTTGTTATTTTGTTTACCGTATAAAATAAGTTAAAAAATACAATACAAATAGTTCGGTTGAAATTGTTAAAAAAAAAAAAAAAAAGTTAAAAGAAATAACAATCATAAAAATGTAGACTTATAAAGCCTAAAAAAAAAAAAAATAAATAAATTTTAACTTGAAATAAAGAAGTACTAGAGAAAGTTAGAAGGTTGAATATAAGCTAAAAGAATCTTAAAGGGTTGGGCATTACCAAGTTTTACCCCTAAATCCCAAAAATTCCAGATTTTAAGGGTGTAGTCATTTTATTTTTGCATTGATTTGGTCTAGTAATTTCATTTGACTCATAAACTTTAACTTAATTATAGAAATACTACACTAAAAATGAAAGTGGAATAGGTTTGGTACCTGTAGGGTAAGGAGAATTTATGTTTACTTCAAAAAATTAAGCAAACAGGCTAAAAATAAGGTTTTGGCAGCTATTGCTATTGAATACAATATGTGAGTACTGATAACCTACCAGCCAAGCAGGTCGTCACCAAAATGCCATACCCTGAAATTTTATTACGAAAATATAAAAAGGAAGTTTAAACCTTTTAACTTTTTCAACATAAAATATGGACGTCTGCAAGCTTGGCTTGGTCTTTAGTGGATTTCGATTTTAACAAAAATGACCCCAAATACCTTAATGGAATAAAGAGTTATCTCAGGCGGTTTTTTTAGAACTGTGGATTTCAATAATAATAATAATTTCTAATGCCTTATATTAATATTAACCAATTGAATACATGAAACATTTAGTCACAGAGAACTTTATGAATTATTTACTGGATCTTTGTTCAACTGACTGAACTATTAGCGCATATTATAATCATTCAGGAATTCCATATTGCTAGCAAACTTCCTCTCCTATGTCCATATTTTCCTGGTAATAAAATATTTAGCTCTGTAAATATTTCAAGCAACTGTTTCAGATTACCTCTAGACTGAAATTAAGTTAATATCTTCGAAATTTCATACATTGGAAATTTTTTGTTACGTATCTTTGAAAAAGTTCAAAATAGGTTACGGTAGGATCTAATATGCTGGGATTGCAAATTAATTCAGATTATTTTAAAACATTAAATACATTCTGAATTTGATTCATTTACCTCGTTTAGTTTAAGAAGGTCCCTCATCTAGAACTTTCTTTGTCTCCTCGTATTAAACGTAATTTCAAGCGTTTTAACTTTCTAAATTACTACTGGCAACCGTTATTCAGTATGTCTCATATATAGGTGTCATATCATTAAAATAATTTATATATTTTTAGGAGTACCTCTACGTGGTTTAGGAATACATAAACAGCAGTATGTTTTCAGTTTCTTTATTAATTTCGAAAAATGGGGAAAAAAGTAGTTTGAGTCGTTTTACGAGAGTCTTTTAATTGTTTTTCGATTATTCATTTCACACTATTAAAAAAATTTGAATTTCTGTCTAACCTTAACATTCCATCTTTAAAAAAAATTCCTGTGGTAGAAAATGATCTTTGCAAACTATTTTCAAGATTATGAAAAAAAAACAAAATGCAACTGAGAGAAAACCCAAATATTGAACTAGCAAACTAAAAATATTGAACTCATCTTATCCAAACAATTACTGAAGTTGAGTTCGTGGAAGCAATCAGACTGTTGCTTACCATAACAAACGTCATTAAGGTAAATATTATTCAAGGAAAACAGAATTCAGAGCGTTATCAGCCGGAAATTGGGTAGTCGTAACGAACTGAGTATCACGTGAAAACCGACCACTGAAAATGAGACCTAATAACACAAATGTTAGAGCCTGAATCGTCATTAATTAGGGTTTTAATAGTCCGAGACCTCGTGCGAAAAATCAAAATTATATAATGGAAACTTTGATAGCACTTTTATGATTCTTAATTGTATTGCTAATAATAAAATGAGAGTCTGCCTGTCATATCTTGTTGATTCCAAAAATGACGGCAGTTTTAAGCTTTAAATAGGTTTGGACTTTATTTAGAACTATTCCTTTACGACACTAAAAACCTAATATAACATCATTTAAAACAAAGTATATACTTTTTTAGTAAGCAATATTTTATAAAATGTAATGAAAAATCAGTAGTTAGTGAATTTATTTTGGGAAATCTATATCTCAGGAATCATTAGATGTAATTTATTATAATCTATTAGCACTCATACTAGATTAATGCGCTATGAAGTTCTTTATGACATTTACATTCGTAGGACTTTTCATGATATTTGCCAAAATAAATTTAGAAAATGTTAATTTCTAGTTCATTGGACTAAACTTGTTGTTTATAAAACATCATACCTCAGGCAAAATTAGACGTACAGATGTTCGTCACCTCTCGTATTAAAGCTAATTTAATGTGCTATAAAGTAGTTTATAGTGCTATTAAGCAGTCTGAGAGTGTAAGAGATTAAAAAATATTATTTAAAAAAAGAATTAAGCAATATATCAGGCCAAGACTGAAAAAAAATATATAAAAAAATAATATAAATGACTAATTTTAACAACTATGTTCATTATCTTAAAGTAACTATTAATGTGGATTTTATTACACGGTACCTCCTCTAAGTAACATTTAATTTGTATTCCATTTGCAAAATTACTTTTGCATGAAAGATCAAAAGGTTACTGAAACTTATATTGTGTAGTGGGGTGAGCTTGGTTTAAATATTGCAATAAACCTTCATATTATTTGTCCTATTATTAGTTATTGTTTACATGGCACAACCAAGTAATTGTTTTATATTTTGGCAAATATTCCTTCTGTTTATTGAATTAGCACAGTAATGTTTAATGAACAAAAAAAATTAAATATCGTCAAGATTTAGACAAAATAATTTTTATTTATTGTTTTATCGTGTAATTTATGTAATTAATCAATTCCTGTTCTACCTTAAAAATGGACAAAACTGAAATTAATAAAACAGTTAATTGACACTATTTTTGCAACTAACAATGAAAAGAAAAAGGTTATATCTCTGTTTTCCTTTTTCCTTGACCCATTTTTGAGTCCGAGCGTGGAAGATAAGTATTTATTCGTCAATTACTTATTTGTTTTCAGCTGAAAGATAGACATTGGGTGTCTATATAATAAGTCGGATCTTCGTCTGAGCTTTTTTCTTTTCAATCCAGAATGTTAATTTCATGTGTCTGAGTAACCAAATAGGTGGAAACAGGTATGAAGATAAAATAAATTTTCAAAATGAAATTAAATTCATTTACTTCCATTCACCAAATTCTTATAGAAGCGCTACACAACGGAGATGTGCGCCTGTGGGTCCAAAACAATTTGTATTTTGAAAGAAACTAATATTACATTAAAAGTAAATTCCTAATGTATTCGGACTCACATTCGGCTCTTTCCGAAATTTACAGTTAATTGGTTAACAACTATTACATTACATAATAAATAGGTATTTTGATTGATTCAATATTAAATTTTACCAGTTATAAGCAAGCAGGTATTTGAGATGCCTTGATTAACCATTTTAATTAGTTACGTCAGATTTAATCAGGTCTTTTGGGGATTACGAAGTGAACAGAAAACGGTGTTAAAATGCAACGATATCCGAAAGAGCAAACTTTTTTTGACATGTAACTTGTTAGCATACTTAGCTTTGGATAAAATTATTGGGTTGTTACTGAGATTACACCTGTGATATCGCCAGACATAGTGAGAATAGTGTTTAGATTGGTTTTAGTGTTGGGATTGAGAGAAGAGGGATGAACAAGAACTATTTTAATCTTTGAAATCCGTGAGATAGGATAAATTAGGCAAGATAATGATAAATTAGATATGTAATAACCTCTTCGATATTATAAAAGACCTCGTGTCACTTGGCAACATCTATGGTGGTATCTGACCCTGGAGATGACGAGGAACAGAAAGAAATCAACACCTGTGAACGCAAAGAGACTTTTCACTATGGTATGATGGATACAAGATGTTTAAGGGACCAAATCCATTAAAACAGATATCATCGGCTTGCTTTGTCCGGCAGGCAGGTCAATTATCCTTTATCCCAAACACTTGTAGCCCTTCGAGGGCGTTGCTAATGGTAGCCAATGAGGATTTAGATTCCAAAAGGGTCCGACACCTCTCTACAACCAAGTGGAAGGGAGAGATATTTGAAAGCAAAATACAAGGAAGAAGGTAAACCGAGCGTGAGGGACTTGTGTCTTGGAACTGGTAGCGGAAAGAGGACTTCGACCAGAGGAAGTCCTCTAAAAGCAAATTGAAGATAGGTTCTTCAGATTTGGAACTCTAAAGCTAAGATTTCAACAATATCCACAGCAATCACCATCCATTCAGCCATACATAGACGTATTAGGTAATAATTTATAATGCAATTATTATTATATGGCAAATCATTTATCTGGATCATTTTATAAGTTTCCATAGTATCAAAGTAAATGCTTAGACAATATTTTATATACATAATTGATAAACCGGTAAACACATAAGCCATTTAGAAAGAAATTCCAATAACTTTAAGTTAAAGGACTCAAATAATTTTAATTAATATAAAGATGTATGGGTTTTTTTTAATCCCGATAGAACTTGAAATTGTAAAAAATAACACTTACAAAAAATTAAATTGTAATCAAAATTTTTTTTTATTCGAAAGATCAATACGTGACATTAACATTTGAAAATGATTTCGGGCATATGGGCACCGCGGCTGTTCTTGACGAAGCGCATTCTGTAAAATTGTGTTCAGCGATGAGGCGCATTTTTGGCTTAACGGGTTTGTTAATAAGCAAAATTGCCGCATATGGTCGTGCGATTTGACACCTCTCGATTAGTTCCTGTGGGGCTACGTGAAGTCACTGGTTTATGCTGATAAACCAGCAACAATTGACGCCTTGGAGGCCAGCATTGTTCGTGTTATTCGTGACATACGGCCAGCAGTGCTCGAAAAAGTGGTCCAAAATTGGACGTCCAGAATGCGCTTCGTCAAGAACAGCCGCGGTGCCCATATGCCCGAAATCATTTTCAAATGTTAATGTCACGTATTGATCTTTTGAATAAAAAAAAAATTTCGATTACAATTTAATTTTTTGTGTTATTTTTTACAATTTCAAGTTCTATCGGGCTTAAAAAAACACCCTATATTTGGATAATTGCCTTCAACAATTATCCTAATATTCCAATTGACAACAGGTAATACATGGCAAATTATATAGAGACTGAGGATATTTGATGTTTGTAAAGCAGCCCTCTTGTGCCCAAATCGATATAATTATTAGTTTTATATCATTAGTTCTATAAAAATTAACTTTTCTCATAAATACTATCATGAATAAGCACTAAAATATGAACGTTCACTGTCTACGAAATCAACAGATTTTTGTAAAGGATAAAGGCTTATTTACTTTATTTTTTCTGTTTCACTTTCATACTTTTCTTGTTTACATCATTTCCATGAACTATTTTTCACTTTACAATAATTTACAGAAGAGAAATGGATCGTACAATGTGAATCGGCCTTCAAGGATAGATTCATAAATCATAATTACTGGTACGTTTAGTGTATTTTAATATAACCTCATTGTAAATAATAATTGCCAATACTGACTGTTCCTTCGTTACAGGAACCGTAGCACTTTATGACCTTTTGCTTCTTTGTTATTGACTGGAGAAGAAAGACCTAGCTCCAATATTCACCTAGTGAGGCCTCTGTTGGAAATGTCATTGGATTCTGCGGCTCCATCCTTTGTGGAGTGGCTTCCATTGAGCCTTCTCTTTATGAAAAACAATCCGAAATAACAAAAAGACTTTTCAAAAGATAGGCCGTCCGGAATCAGTCGATCGCTCTGTCACGTGAGAGGGTGGGATTTCATTGTTTCTGTTTCGTATTAACCGGAGCAAAAGAGGATACCATGCCTTTGGAATGCCTTCCTCACAGGCCGAATAGCGATTCGTTCCCTAATTTGATTAAATAAATTCTTCCAAAATATAACTAAAACATCAATACTATTTTAAATCAATACTTATCATGAAAATAATTTCAGTATTAAAATTTAACTTCCGTCCGTCGAACGGAATCAACTTGGATTTCGGACATTTTTATTTGATACGCAATTAATATGTTTATTGTTATCATAGACAAGATTTAAGAAAATGATGGTGAAGGTTGCGGTCAGTAGAGTATGTAAAACCTAGACTTCGTCAGGGCTGACAAATGAAAATTACATGAACACCATAATATACCCATCCAAACAAACAAAAAAAAAAAAAAAAAAAACTCTATAACAGAAAATAAAAGAAAAACATAACAAATGATATTAAACGATGATAAAATAAATATTGCAAAGGTAAGAATTAACTAAAAAATATAACAAATATTAAAACATTAATAACTGAAATACAAATCACGTTTTATTATTTTCAGTTTTACCATCTACGTCCTTTGACTTGAATAACTCGAATAACCTGTTGATTTTACCAATATAATTTCATGCTTCTCATTTATGCGTTTTTCTTTTCTACATTTCTTATCATCCTAACTTTTCATTACTTACGCAGATCACTGTTTGATTTTTATTTATTTCATCCCACCAATGTATCAATGCGCTCTTGGCGCCTTCGACTTTTCACATACATTGTACAATTAAAATAAAACCGTAAAATACCTTTGGTAGAAAAAGGATGCAAAACCTCAACCTACATATTTCCATGTACTTAGTTCCCCTATTTCCTTTTTAATGGAAAAAAAAGTTTGTTTTTTTTTCAGTTTCTGATAATTGTCATGTATGTTACCTTATGTTATGTATTTTCTTTTTATTGAGTAATATTATATTTATAGAAAATGTTAATAGAGACCATAGAGCTTATACACACCATATTTACAAATCAGATCAAATTTACATGTTTTCTATATACCTTTTCGGTTTTCTTAATTTCAAACTGTAATAAATCCATAGTGCTTATCGTCCTCATAATCAATTAATGCATTTTAATACCTATTGGATCTTGGTGTGTTATGGAAAGAGGTCGTGCAGATCGAGAAACAGCACTGCGTGACATCGCCCAACTGTGTGGCACAGGTTTTTCAAAATAATGTTTAAACAACAATAAAATCATTACCAATTTTCAGGTCATAATTAGACGTTCATTATTCATCAATACCTAGACATTTTTGGAGTGGTATAGTATAATGGTAAGTAAATTAAAAATACAAAAGAAATAACAATTTTAAACTTTATCTAACCAGATATCATTCCTTCCATTATAAACTCCCTAACCTCCCAAGCCCACTAGTTTCTAGCCTTGCTTCCTCTTCCATCCCTGACAATCCTCTGAGGCGCATGATAAGAAGATGATCAAGAGACTTGCTAAAGTAAAAACGTCATTAGAGAACTAGCAATGGGTAGCTTCTCTACACGCCTGTATCACTCCATTATAACTGATATAAAATTTACTGAATGTATTTTAATATATTGTTGTAAATATAAATAAATACAATATCAATAAATATATTAAAAAAACAATAAAAAAAACCTTATCTAGCGAATATTATCAGGTTTTCTTTCCATACTATATCACTTATTTTTAATGTTTCTCAGCTTTAGCAATATGAAATGATAAGAAATTCTTGATTAAAAGTTATGAAATTATTTTTTGAAAAAGATGAAAAATATATCCAGTATTTTTTTTTCAGGTTCGGTTGATATTTCACCATTGCGTTCGTCGGAATAAATAATAAGTTGAATTATACAGTACTGTACAACAGACCCGATGTTATGAGAGAGAGCGGAGAGGAGGCTAAATCTCGAATACCCAGGCTTCCTGAGGGGGGGGGGGGTAGATTTATGTAAAGCAATCTATACAGTCAAAGAGTTCCTTGAATGAAAATATAACAATATAAAAATAAAAAATAATTTCAAACCATAACAAATTAAATCATGTAATTTTATCATATTCTATCAATATTCACTAATATATAAATATATATGTTGTTTATAGTTTAAAAGAAAAATGAATTGTTATTCCCTGAGTCGAGGCAAAAAATTGAATTTTATTGAGTCAATAGTAAATTATTTTGTCATCATGAAGTATAAAGAAATTGTAATTTATAAAATGTAAAACAATGTACTCTAATTATTACAATACAGTAGTATTTTTCATTTTCATACTATTTAATCCGTTTATAATCATCATTGATAAAAATAAAACATATAAAATATTTGAGTGAGAGGTAGCCCGACGAATAATTTTTCTCCATTTCATTGTTTCTTCTCTACCACCTTATGTGGCGAAATATGGGAGAAACGCAAAACTTTAAATTTAAATTTTTTTTTCTTAGCCGAATGAAAAGATACAAAATAAAATTCAATCATCAAAAATAAATACTTTGCCTTTTATTGCATGAATGACTGAACTATTTATGGATAATAAAATAATTTTTAAGTAAATACGCTTAGTAAAATAACGTATTTATTATTCATTTTCGGAGAGTTATTTATATAAAGAAGTTTCAAGGGCATTGAGCAAAACCCGATAGATAGACTTCTCTAAAATTATTTAAGCCATATTGGGACTGCAGTCTAGAATAACACATCTTGCGGCAATTTTCCAGCATTACATACTGAATGGCCAACGTAACTGAAAATATGTTCTAAATTAGTTTACTGGTTCAAGAGTTAGAACTACTTTTTTTTAATCCATAGTGATAGTGGGGAATATATTTCTCATATCTCGGATTGGTGTTGGTGGAGTTCCATGATTTTTGTATTGTTACATAGAAACGTAGTCTCTTCCAATAACCTTAAAATGTTTGGTTTTAGATTAGGATTAGGATATTTTTTTTAAAAACTTCGCTTAAATAAATGTATTAAAACTCTTTTTCATCTTGTTTTGAATTTTTTTTTAGTCTCCCAAAACCTTAAAATGTACTCGATTATTCATATTTTTATTCATCACCAAAAAAATATTTTTATTCTTCAATTCAAGGTATATAACTGTAAATGTAATTTACAGTATTTTCTAAAGAGAAACTGTCATAAAAAATATTAAAAAAGCCTTAACTGGTTTGGTATAATTAATTATGTTATTTCTATGATGATGACTATGGAAGAAAAATCGTCGTTTACCTAAAATCAAATTTCATTTATTTTTAAAATTGATTATTTTAAACTAAATATGCACAAGATTCAAATTTAATAAACATGTATATCTATTATATATTATTCTAATTATAACAAAAAGTAAACTAAGCAATTGAATTATAAAGTTAATTAAAGTTTAGATGAACTGATAATTTAAATTGGATTCGCAAAGCCAGATAGAGTTTATCTATCCTCAGTATTAAGATCAGTATCGACTAATCTTAAAAATTAACTCTATTGTATAATTAAGCCCAACATATTATAAATTATGAACTGTATAATTAAATTCATTATAATATTTAGTTAATTAGTTCTACACTTTGCAGTAACTTTTCCATTAATTTTCATTAACTTATCTTCCTTTTTTGCCACAGGCCATAATTTTTTAGGAAAATATTTCCTATGATTAATTAGTTATGATTTGTTTGCTAAAAAGAAAGAAAACTCAATGTGATGAAACGCCTGATCTTATAACACCAAAGAAAACAATGTTTTAGGCATTATTAAAAATGATATTTGATTCATAAATGAATAAAAATTAAATATGCATTCTAACAATAGTGAATAATTATTAATCTGTTCCTCATTATTAATTTTTTTATGCAGTGACAAAAATAAATTTTCATTTTATTAAGTTTAAAGATAAAAGTGAAGATAACTTTCCATGTAATACTCTGCGATGTTGTTAACAAGAATTTAAAAGTAATTTGAACTAAAAACAACTAATCTTGAACGTAACCAACATATTAAACAAAAATTATATTATAATTATCAATATAGTCAATCATAACAACTTAGTTGAGTCAAAAATTGCTATTCATAAATTAAGACAAATGAATCTATTTACTATTATTCAAATATGATTAAATTTATCCATCGATGACTTCTCCAAAGGAATTTAAACAAGCCCTACTAACATTAATGAGCATTGAATAGTCCCTGCCATATACAAGAAATAATCTAAAAACTCCAATTTCAGAACTGAATGACTTTGTATTGGATGAATCATTTATGTCCATGATGAATGTGGAGACCAGTTTAGCACTAGAAGAGTAGCAATCTTGTTGAGGATTTGAATGTGTTAAACATTCATAAATAAATTGAGATATTGATTATCAGGTTTAAAAAATTACCAACTGGGTAAAAAAAAAAATTATTCGATGGTGTCACTTATAATCCAGACGTTAATAGTTTAGCAGATGATCGATTTGAGATACTTATAAATATTATTAATATATAATATTAATA
>NW_027116659.1:2012845-2016475 GCF_000696795.3 Halyomorpha halys | reverse complement strand
AAGTTTCATCAACCCTTAAGGACAATCTAACAACAGCTTTTATAGTACATTCATTTGTAACTGTTTTAACGACAACATTATTATTTATAATATAATGAACATTTTATAGATATATTACTATAATGTGCAAGGTGATGTGTACTAACTGAAAAAATGAATTAAGGATTCCAAAAGAAGAAAACAATCCCCGAAGAAAATATGGCTGTTAAACATTAACATAGTTATGCATTTTATTTTATAATAAGTAAATAAAATAATATCTTAACCGCTAATATAATGGAAAACATTAAAATTGATAATAAATAATGTTTGAAAGTGATTACTTTGAATATTAAGGACAGCCTCGGCATTTCTTACCAGATAAACAGCGACAGAAAGGAACTGGATGTTTCGCAAGTTTCAAATATTCTTATTCGTTAAGGCCTGCATAGATAATATTTTACAAAACATTCCAGCGGTGTCAGGTCTGTGATGTGTGATGAGTCCATATCCAATACTATTCGGACAGTGCAGGTATGGAAGAAAGATGCCAAGTCTATTTTAATACTTAAGAGTATCGTATTCGTATAGGTAGTAGTTTTTATGATATTCGCATATGAATATAAATTTGGCGCATGAAAATTTGTCCAAACAACAATAAATCAATTTATTTAAGAAAATATCATGAAAACTACTATTCCTACGAGGATAAATGTAATAAATTATTTTATAGTACATTAAACTAGCTTTAATATGAGTGCTGAGAGTTTTTTTTTAATTTATTTTTATTTATATATTTATTTATTTTATTTTAGTATGTATGAGATCATTCATCACTATTACTTATTGCCCACAATTCTGTGGCAGATTGTAATATCTATCAATAAATAAAAAGTATTATTTAAAAAAAAAAAAATGTGCTAATAGACATCTGTACATCAAATGGTTTTTAAAATATAGATTTCTCAAAATAAATTCACTAACTACTGATTTTTCATTATATTGTTAATGAAATGTTGCTTTTTAAAACGCTATATCTCGGGGACGTAAATAACTCTCATATTTTAGAGAAAATAGAGCTCTAATTTTAGCAAATATACTCTGCTTTAAATTATGTTCTATTAGGTTTTCTAGTTTTTTTGTTAGTTTTAAAGATATATAGCTCCGAATGAAATTTTAATATTTTTAACGCTGCCATTTTGTATTCCCCCCACCTATGCTTGGCAGACTCATCAATCTCGACTAGTGATTATACGTAGTTTTCTTTAAAGCAATCCAAAATTGGGGTGAAATAACTGACTTTGTTGCAATAAACAGCGCACTTTACTATTAAACAGCCTATATATTGACAATATACAATTAATAGATCGATTCCTCTTCAATATAAAAAAATAGTAAAAGGAAAGTAAATTAATGAAAATAAAATGTTTACACTTACTGTAAACAGTAAAGTTTTTTATTTTTATGGTAAAACTATTTCACTAATTGAAATATTAATAAACAAAATGTTCAACGTTTCGTCTTAAACGCCATCCTCAGGAACATAAATGTCAATTATAATAGTAGAAAGTTACAGACTAAAACTTCCAAGGTAGAGCCTGGAAGTTTTCGAAGTTCCAGGAGGGATGTTTGAGTCTGTACGTATGTACTCTAATTGTGATTACATTTTTGTTCCTGAAGATGGTCTTTTACCGAAACTTTGAAAATATTTTATTTTTAGTCATTCAAATTGATGAAATAAGTTTACCTTTCAAATTAACAAATTTACCCTTAAATAAATAGATATAAAACAGGAAAGCCTTCGTTTTAGCTAGCAGACCTAAATAAATATAATCTATAGACACCATAAAATCATTGAAAATATATATACTAATTATGTGAGAGGCAGTAATAATATTTGAATAAGTAATTATTCAGGTAAGTTTATTTTTTTTCTAAAAATTTAAATTTTAAAATTCCAATTGGATAACAACTATTTTCAATTGTCTTTAGATTTTAATTTTTTCTCACCTTTAATAGTTAAATCTTTTAAATTATTTTAAATTATTTTCCAATGTCAAAAAAATATAAATTTAATTAAGTTATCCTCTAGAGAATTTATTAATAAAACATTCATTTCCTTTGTTCAACGGAAGCATGTTGGTACTGAGAGATAAAAGTAGTGAATTATGCAAAGAAATAGAATAAAACTATTAGAGATAAAATATGGAGGTGTTTAATTAAAGTAAGCATCTAAGCCGTTTATTTTCTAAAATTAATTTTCCGTCTCCATAGAAATTATTTATTAACTATTCGTTTCTTTCTTCGGAGGATAATACGTAAATGAACTTTTTGAATATTTTCCATCTTGAAATTAAATAATTGAATTTTACTGTAAACTTAATTTCATAACGATTCTTAATAAGATAAACAATGCAAAATTGTAAATAAATGATTTATTACAAGTTTCAATCATTCATTTATAAAATTGGTCTATCATAATAAATATTCATGTAAAAAAAGAACATTAGTCATGAAATGGTAATGAATAGAAAAATAATTTTAAGTAAAAATGTCTCTAAATTTCATTTCATTTTTCATCAATCAAATTTTATTGTTTTATTTTTTGGACAATAATAATTAAAACCTTATGATTTGTTATCGCAATTCCTTGTGTTGAGATATTTTTTTCAAACTGACTTGCTCCAACCAATAATCGACCTCTACACATAGCCACTTTATCTTTAATAAAGATAAATCATACCTAACACTATTCGTTAAGTATCATCACTATATTCTGTGTAAATTGTGAAGTCTGATGTCTGATCAATATACCCAATGTACTAGAATCTGAACGTCGACTTAATGGGCTGACAAACGCTTATTTCAAAAAGTTTTATTTTAGTAAGAACAAAAAAAAAACTGTGCTCATATATAAAAATAAAAGCCAGTTCACCAAAACGCGTTAAAGGGATAAAAAGCAAAACAATTATTGTGATTGACCTTAGCTTTTAGCCGATTATGATAAAAATTGAAAACATTATATAGTAAAAACTGATCCAAAATACTTGTTAAAAATTATTTTTATACGTCCATAGGCTTGGCCACATTTGATTAAGTGAATAGTTTGAACAAGAAGAATCTTTCATCATTAAAATTTACGAGTTGAAGACGAATGAAGGTTAGGAAGATAATACTAGTCTATCTGTCAATCAACTTTTTTATCTCTTTTGTGTTTAAATAAGTATTAAATTCTACTATAAAGTTTATTTGATTTTCATAAGTAAATTGCAATACTCTATTGTGTCATAAATATTAAAAAATTTACAATATTTTGTTTTTTAAAACTTCTTTGTAATATTTGTTAAAACATTCCTTTATGCGCTTAAAGGATGTGGCACGCAAGCTTGTGGATGGAGAGCTTTGAATAAGACGGATCATCCATTTTTAAAAGCACGTATCTGTGAATAATTCAGTCGCCTTCTAAATTTTGGTATGAATGCATCTGTAGACTTTTATATCATTCAACAAATATATATTCCAAATAATGTGAAGTGACAGATCTGTATAAAAATATGATACATCAGGAACGCTTTATTCTCTCCCTCTCCCTCTCCCTCCCTCCCTATATACCTCCCTCCCTCAACAAGAAAGGCCCCTCCAAAAGGTTAC
>NW_027116659.1:1986866-2012795 GCF_000696795.3 Halyomorpha halys | reverse complement strand
AAACCACTCAAGTTTGTACCATCCTTCCCTCTCCCTCTCCCTCCCCCTCTCTCTCTCTCTCTCTCTCTCTCTCTCTCTCTCTCTCTCTCTCTCTCCCTACCTCCCTCCCTCCCTCCCTCTCTCCCTCAACAAGAAAGGCCCCTCCAAAAGGTTACGGTAATCTGACCGTCAAACACACCTTTGAAGAATGCATCATTACAAAATAACTCTGAACCAGTTAGGGATACCAACAAATGTTCCAATGGCGTTGGGAAACGACGAATCCGTAATAGAAAGAGTAATTAAATTCATCCATAAGACTAATTTAATAATCAGCCTTTATTTATAATAATTATCTACTCATCTTATTTTGTTTTTAAAATTAGAATAGCTCCTTACCTACTTTTCATCTTCCTTTCACCACTATCGTTACGAACTACTATTAAACAAATTATAGTTTGGTCGAATAATATTTGAAACATCATGCAAGTGAGTCCCACTGGTGCGGGCCCGCACATCATGCCAAAGGTATGACTGTGTAGAACAACTATACCTTACCAAAACCAACAACCAACGGGCGTTGATGACCAGTCTGTTAATTTAACTTTTTTGATTATAATTTTTGTCTTCACTGGTATTTAGCTTCTTTTTTTTTAAATCGCAAAAATAGGGCAAACTTCAACAAAAGCCCTGCAAATTGAACAAAATTTGGTGACGTGCATAGTTTGGGAGATGAAGGTTGTATGATAACGAGCACCACACCATTTTTAATCCGTACATTAATAACTGTGGAAACTGTCTTTTATAATTTTATAATATCTTCAAGGGTGAAAACAGTTCGCTTTCACCATTTTCATATTTTTTTAAGTAAACAGTAAACATATTATATCCAATCATAGTTTTTGCACATTTTATGAAGAATGATGAACTTCAAATACAATATATCTCAATACAGGGTCCAAAACTTAATGAAATTACTGGTATCCAGAATGCAAGTTAGTAATATGGCGTACGAGGGAAGTGTGAAAGGGGGAGAAGAAGGTATTAAGCCACCTGTCAGGGAACATGATGGATTGTCTCAGGGAATTTTCATTCCAGAGGAAGCCCGAATCTTCACAGAAGCACATTAGTGCCACACGGAAATCCCAAACGAACGATTCAAATATTAAATATAACGATATTACCAACGCTTTCGTTCTATTCAGAGAGCGAGAAGAAAAAGCCCATCAAAAAAGAAAAAAAGTAGATGAAAGTTCTTCACATATTAAACTCCTTGGTCCGGTCATGATACCATATTAAAAGTTCAACGAGATAAGCTCCACGTAAATGATTTAATATTATTGCAAAATGTCTAGTTTTTTTTTCTGGTAAATGATTTTATAAATTTTAATGATATTGATATTCTGGTTTGAAAGCAAATATATCTTAATTTATTTTACTTAGAATAAATATTGCTATAATTTTAACAATACTATAATTTAATAATATTTTGAAGTTTTTAAGATAATTAGAAAAAATCTGATGTGTTGTGGACACTACATAATTATCAACTACCATTCTTCTTTGTGTAGAAAATAATTTTTTCTCAACGAGAGCTACAGGATTTCAATATTTACCAATATTCATTTTATGTTTTGGAAAGTAATTGTAAATTGATTATTTAGTTCTGATTATGCATACCACCATAATCACTCTCCATTATTTTATACGAGTTTATATGCAAAATATTATTTTGCCAAAATCCTTGCTATACACCTATACTACTCTTGTTTCCGGAAATATACTTTAAGCCTGAAAAAATATTTTTCCTTTGATTAATTATGAAATTAATCATTTATTATTAATAACGATGAATGATGGCTAATTAGAGGTAGTTAAAACGAAAATGCGTTGGAAGCATCATTTAAATCTAGCCAGAATATTAATATGAGGACGAGCTATTATAAAACCATCTAACTGTACATTGATATAACAATAATTAAAATCATCAGAACCAGTTCTTAAAAAAAAAAAGTTCTCGATTTAACCAAACGAGTCACTGCAACATTCGAGGCATTTTTCTTCCTTATACTTATATAACTTATTTCAGTTTCGTGCTTGGCTGTTCAGGTATACACTGATAATTTAGCGAAGCTTGTTCGTTTCTACTTTCACAGCTCTTATTCTGTTTGATATTTCAAAAGCCTCTAACTCTGTCTAATAGTGCCTTAACGAGATTCCAGTTTCTCTTGCTTCTCCGCTACCAAACTGTCATAATTCCTAACACATCTTCCTCATTAACACTACTTCTCACGCGATCCTTCCCTCAAGGATATTTTTTCTGACCTACCTTATTTTAGGGTAAACATGTTTCCCAAATCACTCGAGAATCGATATTAATCTGTAAACAACTGATTTGCAGCATTCATTTCTGCGAAGTCGCCGTTCTAGAATCTTTCCCTATTATACTCCACCATGACTTCGGATGCTTGGTATATTGTGAATTCTGGGTGAGCAGGGTATGAGGCTAAAACGATTTATGACATCAGTGCTTCATAAGATTCATTTTCTGTGTTTCATAGAACTACTTTCGCTCATTCAAGTTCATTCGCTGTACCAAGTTCTGGAATTCCAACCCAGTTTTTTTTCCTAATTTCATGTAAACATTTTTTTTTACTATTTCAATGCTAAATCTTCTCAATACATGTAAAAATCTACATATGTATCAATATCTAGTTTTTGGATATTTATGGTTATATTATTGATATAATTATTTGTTATTCCTAGTATTAGTACCGCTTGTTTTTATCATGATTGTCACTACACGGACTAGTACATAAACTATAGATTAAGCCATACATCAATATAAAAATATACGGCCAACACAAATATTTTAGAGTCGTTCCCAGATATGATATTATCGGGAGACTAATCCCAAGATGAACTAGAAAATGACAAACTTTTCGAGCTTCGATTAAGCCCTTCGGTGCTGTTGCTGAGACTACTGGTGGAGTTTAATCAACTCTTCTCCAGGGGGAGGCAGTGTTTGACTTCAGTGGAGTTGTGAAATATTTTAAGACATCAGTTCTACTGGAGTAAAAGTTCCAGTGAGCTGACCCGGTGTATACGAGGTCAGAGTTTTTGTTAAACTATTCCTTGAAGTACAAAAGCATGTCTGGAAAGGAAAATGAACCTTATTCATGTTCGTAAACTAAGTTCTTTCTACCACTTCAATTTCATAAGAGTTAAGGATCATTTTTTACAAATAATTTAGTTGTAATGTGGGCATATTTTCTAAAACTATTGATTGATAATTTTAAAAAACAAAATAAAGAAATGGGTAAGTTTAAAAAAAGTTAGACCTTTTATTCTGACAGTTAGTGCATATATGTCATAACTTTGCCGTAAAGATTGGGGAAAAACAATTAAAGTGATAATTTTCAATTTAATAATAACAATAATTTCAAATGTATAATGGATTCAACCATAAATCAATAATAATTATAATAAAACTATCTTAAATGTTTTATAACTAATATAGTTCTAAGTTTTACATCCAGCAATTGAATCGGTAAATGAGATCATTAATTTGACTTCTTTTATATATATATAATGTCACTCACAACATTTTAATTATGTTTCATCTTTTTTTCATAAGTAGTGTAATTCAGTTGTAATTAAATTGAAGTAGAACGATCAGATTTGAATATAAATAAGTTATAAAGAAGAAACTGCTAAAATCCATCCGGCTAGTGACTCCCTCCAAACCGTTTAATATTCCCTCCAAATATACCCTGCGGGCCCATTGTGCTGCGAAACCCCATAGGGCACCAATAACACAATGATTTCAGTCCATTCTATACAATATCTCTCTTGTACAACATTCCTTATAGGCAATACATTATTTCTGTGACAGTAGAACAACTAAGAGCGAGTATTGATCAGAAACTACTCTAGCGAAGGAAAGCAGTAATAGTTCCTCGCTTAATTTAATTGAAATGAAGGGAGTATGTTAAAGAGTTGTATTTTCGAGGCCCCAAGGTTCCTTTTTATTCATCCAAAATATAAAAATTATTATAAAAAATGTATTCCTGATACTCTCAGTTCCTATTTAATTCTATTTTTTAATTTATTTTCACCTTTCGTTGCCTCTAGCTTTTCGGAAAAGGTATAGAAAATAATACCTTTATTTTTTTATTATTTTTTAAATTGAACTAAAGGAGCTTAATTTAATATCCCATTTCCAGCAGAGGAGGTTATCGAATACAACAAAGATTAGGAAGATATCAATTTTCATTGTTTACTTATAAGTATAGCAGTGTCTAGGATGGTTAATTAATTTTTTTTATTTAATTCGTTATTTCATAAATTACAAATTTTCCTGAATATAGTATGGCCTTATGAAAACAGTTCGCCTTTGTATATTCTTCATAAAAAAACATCAAAATATAATTTGAAAATTGCTGAAAATGGTCTGACAAACAACTTTCGGGAAACCAATTCCTTAATCGGAATTTAAAAAAAAGTGTGGATATAGATGTTTCACCAACGGCTCGTAGGTAAATGTTGTTCTCAAATGATAAAACATTTCACAGAAGAAAGTACTTAAAAAAAAGAAAAAAAAAGAGAACTATGATGAATCTATATTGATCTATGCCATCTATTTTAATTTTTCTACAAATTTAGGAATTTTTATTCTCAAGATTAAAGGAGTGAGTTGCTAGTAAGGCGTGATTGTCAGTTGTTACCTAATCATTTAGTATACATTTTACAGTTTATTTATCACATTGGTAATTGTCTACAGACTTAAATCGATAGTAAAAATTTAGCCTTATGGTCCAATAGAATCCCAGAATTAAAAAAATAATTAAAAAATTTACAAAAATATAGTCTTTTCAACTCCTAATTCTAATTCCTGTAATATCGGCCGCAATTTAAGAGAAAGTCTAAAATTTAATAGCCTGTAAGAATATTTATTTATTTTCTGTAATACTTAATTACCCATAATTCACTATTTTTAAGGTTATGTTTTTGAAGTTTGAATAATATGTTTACTTCTGAGAAATATGATAAGTCCGTTCTATCCTGAAAGCTAAAATATGACCCTTGTTATAGGTTAACACGTCGACATCTCTCTGTTTAACTCAAAAATCATTACTTTCCACTATTCATTTTTTTACAGAATCCGCAAAAGGATATTTTGGTGACGACAATTTATTACTTATCCTATTCGATTCATCCAACTAAAAAAAATCATGTAGTCAAGAATGTCTTTCAATACCAAAACACCTTGTTCTAGTAATAATAAAACTTTTCTCATCGAAAAAGTTAGAGGCTGAGAGCATCATTGCGCCAATAGGACTTTTACGACGGTCGTAGACGCTCGTACTGTAGACTGGGATCGATTCCCAAACATGGGGAGTGGATGGGCCTATAAAGCTTACAACCTCTTGGCAGCTGACTCCTAGAGCCTTGTACGCAGTGGTCTCTGTGACCCTTTAGGAGGCATTCTTCCCTTTCTGGGAGCTCTTACATTTCTGTGCAATGGGGTCGCTCAGAGTGTTCCGGGTCGTAAATAACTCGGAAGTTTCTGAGAAAAGTGATTTGGTGGACACAAAAGAAGTTCATATAAAACATAAACAGTAGTAAAATTTAATAGTTAAAGTTTTTTTTAATAATAAGAATTATAAAATAGGCCATGTATAGTAGTACCCTATGTTAATTTCAATTGGATAAATATGTATTTTATGTTTAAAATCGCATTTTTTTTTTGTTGCATATTTCTCGATATCTATGACAAATAAAAATAAAATGGGACAGAGTAGCTTCAGTGAGTAAGGCCCTGTACTACTATCTTCCAGCTCTAGCTTGGAATCCGGCTGTGGTAGATAATTATTTTACTATGTTACTTTAACCGTAAGACAAACCAGTTTATTCAGGAGCACTCCTGGAGTAAACCCAACAAAGTGGGTTCTTGTCCAAGAAATAGTACTTCCTTATAAAATACCGAACCCCTGACCCTTCATAGGATATAGCTGTACTCTTTTTATTATCAAGCCGGTATTGATATTAATAATAAAGGGAAAAGGAAATTATATTGAATTTATATTTATAAAATTTCAAGTTTTATAAATAAATACATAGATTTTAATAATATTTGATCCTCTAAATTAATTTTTCCCAAGCCATTTTGATTGCAAATGAATTTCATAAGCAACTTATTAATAACTGGCCTTGTTTAAGTAAATGGGCCAAACAAACTTCTCTTAAAACTTTATGCAAACGACAGACTGTAACTAGAAAAAAAGGACTAGAGATTAGTCAGATAAAACTTAGTAAAGTTCCAAACTCAATGTTAAATGGTGATTAAACTCAACACTACTTTATACTTCTTCTTTTTTTGCAGTTTTTTTTTAAAGTGTTCTATTGAGTACGGTGCTAAATAAGGTGAGGAGAAGTGAAATATTTATTAGATCTATTTTAAATTTAGAAAAATTTCGAATATTTTTTTTTTAAATTAAGTTTTTGAAAAGTTTGAGTTTACAGCTCTATAAGATAGTTTTTTTTCCTACTACATGGATTACGTAATTATCATTCATATTTTAAAAACAGTTAAAGAGACGCAGTGGTTACTTAATGTGCAAGTGCCCAAGAGAAGAAAAAAAGTCGATTATTTCACCCCAATTTTTTTATTATCTTAGTGAAAACTGTGTATAATTACTAGTTAAAACTGATGAGTCTGCCAAGTTTAGTTAGGGGGAATAAAAAATGGCGGCTGTTTCAATGTGTTAATAAAAATAATTTTTTATTGAGAGCTTCATATCGATAAAACTATCGACAACAATAGAAACCTGATAAATCATTATTTAAAGTAGAGAAAATTCACTAACTACAATTTCAGTATATAATTCAGAAATTATTAAAAGTAAATAGCTCTGTTAGGGACCCGTACTTAGGTGAATTTACTCTTCTTTCAAGTAAGATTAATTACAGCAAGATATTTAGAGATAAATATGTGTTGAAAAAGGAAACGTTAAATTCGTTGCTAAAACTTTGTAAAGTAATTTTCATAACCGTAACAATAACCAGTAACCCGTAATGGTAATGATTTTACGCTCATTAAAAAAATTAATTAGTACTGCGAACCCCTTAGATCAACGAAGGGTCAAGAGTTCAGTACTTTGTAAGGAAACACTATTTTTGGAGCAACTATCCACTCAAATAAAAAAAAAAGTTAAAAATATTTGTTTAAGTAAAAATTGGAAGTCTACTCAATATCCGTTTTCTTATTGAGATTAAGGAGTAGATGAACCACAGAGCTAAAATGCAATGCCTACTAGTTCTACATCAGGTGCCACCGTTATCAGTTCTTTATTAGGGGCTGCATAAATAACACATTGCATTTTAAACAATTCCTAAAACAATATGAATGGAATATGGTCCGGGTGCGGTCAAAAAACTCAAATAGTAGATTATACTATTTTATTGAGCCAACGTTTCGCCCCACGTTGCAGGGCTTCGTCAGGGCTAAAAAAGATACAAACACTATAGTTACAAAAGGAAAAAAAAAAAAACATAAGTGTAAAATAACAGGGGTATAAAATGAAAAGTAAGATATAATAAGAAAAATTAAAGGTTCTAAATAGTAAATGAAAAGGGTAATAGTAACAGATATTTTGTACTTTCCTTAATATTTCTTTTCTTATCTATCTGTTACTATTACCCTTTTCATTTACTATTTACAACCTTTAATTTTTCTTATTATATCTTTTTATTTTATACCCCTGTTATTTTACACTTTTTTTTTTCCTTTTTATAACTATAGTGTTTGTATCTTTTTTAGCCCTGACGAAGCCCTGCAACGTGGGGCGAAACGTTGGCTCAATAAACTAGTATAATTATATACTATTTGAGTTTTTTGACTATACCCAGATCATATTCCATTCATCTATACACACGGTCAATCAATAATCTTCCACTAAAACAATATATTTGATCAGGGAAAACACAATGTTATAAGACGGCAAATAACTGATGACTTTCAAAATTTAGCTCAAACCGTAAGTTGTTATCTAGTTTCAATACATAAGTGCCTACAAGTCTTGTAATCGCTGATAACAGGTTTAGTAATCATTTGCTGCCTGTTCCTCCCAACCACATGGTTTCTTTCTTCCTCGCTCCATCTACCTCCATAATTCTCTCTCACATAATATACTTCTACTTCCCGAATTTCTTCCCCTTACATCTTGAAATTCAGTATCCTACTAAGATCTACTTACTACATTCACTAGGATGTATAGAATAAAATACGCATACCTTTTTAAAGCCTATAGTTAAAAATGACTCGTTCAGTCGAATTCGTTCTCAAAAGATAAATAATCAACCTTGAAATAAATGTGTCTTGTTTCCATGTAGAAGATCTGTAAACAAGGGCTAATTTCCTAAATTTCTGTACAATAAAATGAGGGACTATAGAAAATTAATTGTGAATTGAAAAATTGTGAAATGGTGAAATTGGAGGAGCAGAAATGAGAAAGAAAGATAGGAATGAATTGAAACAGTTGTATTTGTTGTACAGACCTAAATTGATTTTAAAAGGAAACTGTAAGGAAAAAAATTGTTTATTATATCTCTTTTTTTCTGATTATACCATGTATGTGCAATTTATATATGTCCGATTACGGATTGATAAGCATGCTGTGTGAGATAGCAACCTGATGTATTTAGGCAGCATAGATAAATAAAGTATTTCTCTCTCTATAAAAAAGATGCAACTAAGTACTAGGCAGTCGTATTATTTTTTAATTTTTGTTTTTTATATTATAGCATTATTTTGGGTCAAAGGTCCTGATAAAACTTTGCTTTTTTTTTTTTAATTTAATTCTATATTTAACGTAAAATAAATTATAAAGTTAAGATGGGAAAATTAAAGGCTGTTTGTTGTCTTTGGTCTAGAACCCCTTCTTAGTCCTCTTTCTTATTATCTTTTTTTTTCTCTTGATTACATTTCTTTACTTATGATTATCAAACGTTTTTAAAAGCTCAGGATCTCCTTTGATTATTATTTCTATTAAAGTAATTGTATTTCCTCATTTAATGTTAAATTTATTTATACTCTCAAACAGATTACACTATCTTTAACGCAATAACTTTTAAAACAGCAGCCTCCTCTTTAAGAAATTCTTTTTGTTTTTTTTAATACATTGATTTATGTTGGCCATTATCTGGAAAAAAAACCCATTAAACCCGAGGCGAAAAGATCTATTATTTCACATTTAAGAGCAGTACAAGCTTTTTATGATCAAAACTAAAATATTTTTATAATTTAGGTTCTATAACTAAAAGATTTTTATATTACATAGTTGGGAAAAGTAAGAATATCTTCCTATTAAGTATACTTTATCATTTATTCACAACGTTTCGGTACAACCCCTTTTGTCTTCCTTTTTAATTATAATATTGATGTTACAATTCATCTCTCCTTACTTAGCCCCATATATAACATCTTATTTAAAACAAAAATTGACTGAAACTTATTTAAAGCTTACATTAAAAAATATTTATTCATTTCAAAATTGCTTGATGTGAGATTTAAGTGGCAGACAATATTGGTTACACTTTAGAGTCGCGGGTTCGGGGAGCCATCTTTAACCTACACAGTCGCATAAATGTGTGGTGGTGGTGTGTACTAGAATTAGGGGGGAAATTGGTTAATCCCTTAATATCATATATCAGATGAAAAAAAAATTACAATATGTACCGCTACAACCGACGAATGGACCGGGGGTTCAGTACTTTGAACACTGGTTCTTGAACGATGGTGTGCAAGGAAGTAATTTGTTCAAGATCACGCTCGACCTCAATCTTTTTCCGTAATTGAACGTATCCCCTATATGAGACTGGGCGGACCCAGAAGGGTCTTCAAAACTACAGAGTTGACTCACGGCTATATTGAAACATTAAATAATTATTCCACATCCAGCTTTAGTGGAAAACTTAAAGCTTACATTAAATTTACATTTCATTTTTAAAGTAATCTTTAAATTAGTTTGAGAGTATACTGGTTTGGGTACTAATTGTACCCATTAGATATAAAATATTGGACTAAGTAAGGAGAAATGTAATGTAATATCAATATTATAACTGAAAAAACAGACAATACCGGCCAGGTGGACTAACAACCTGCAGTTGGCCGATGTCTTGAAACGTTATGATTAAATAAATGATTTTCAAATAAAGGATACTCAAGAAGAAAGATGTTTTCTCTACACCCAATCACAATCATATATTGTTTTAACCTTAACCGGTTAGGCCTTTAAAATTATTATTTTTTTATGCTTAATAATGTTAAAAAATATGAATAATATTATAAGTTATAAAATATCTAGAGAACTGGTCGTTATAAAATAAACAGGTAAAAAGCAATATTAAAAAAGTGTTTCATTAACTATTTTTACACATAAAATAGTTTAATAAAAAAACATGCTCCCTGTAATGTAGCCTGTCTTCATAGTTCCTCCATTTCTTTTGTCGTTTCTTCTTTTCTTGTTATTAATTAAATACTCTTCTAAAATTATTTTTCCAGTTGTAATTTTTTTAAATATCTTTAAAATGACATTATTTAAAAAGATAACATTTTTGCGTTTATTGTAATTTATGAACTATAATTAGTGAGATGGCTCATTTGTAAGGCTCTGTGCAACCAACTTCAAGGACCTGAGGTCGATTCCAGCTCTGGCTAATAATTTTTTTTTTCCGTGAGTCAGTGGGTTCGGAAACCACCAGGATTCACCCGGCCACATGAAGGAGGAACTGAAATAAAAATCTGAGAGTCGTGCATGATTCTGACCAAATCACCTCCTAGCACAATCATTGGTATAGTAGGAGTACTTCCTTATAAAGGACTGGCATCCTTTTATATTACAACTGTTATATCATACGATCTCAAAATTTCCCATACTATAAATTATGTACGTAAGTGGAAATAAAAATAACTCTTATATCAATTAGAAATCTTATTCTTATTATAATTGTAATTATTATTACATCGAAATCCGATATTTTACAAACGCATACGTTTGTGAATGGGAAATGCTAATGTAGTAGCCGCTAATAATAGCAAAACCTTTTTCAACAGATGTTGAACGTAAAACTTGATCTATGCTAGAAATGATATTATTTTCAGGACAAAAGACCCTCATTATGTCCTTTTCGCGGGCCCTAAAATGGAATGCCTGGCCCTTTACAGTTTCTTATAGCCCTACAGCACAATACTGAATTTTAACAGCCACATTACCCTTGATTAAATTGCATTTTACATAAAGGTGAAAAGAGAAAGGACTTCTCTTTTACCGCATTACAATTAAATCTCGCATTATTGAAATAAATGAAAGACTTTATTGTGGAATGGAAATGAAATTCGGAAATCTCTAGCTTTCTCTCTGCTAATAAAGCCTTACAATACTAAAATTGCAAAATATTGTCGTCGTTAATTTGAATATTAGTGTAGAAATGAAAATTTGAAAGATTTTTTTTTCAATAGATTATCTCCGGAATATTTCTTTACAATTTTTATGACACCATTCGCACATGATTGATTATTATCAGCTATTCCTTCTATAATGATAAAAATATTATATTTCCATTTGTCACCAACTTGCAAAGAATCAAACGAGAAAGAATTCATTTAGGCCGAAACTTTACCACATTAAATAGTATACTTTATTATTATGTGTTTCATTTCTGACCTCGAACCCAGCCATTATTCCCTTTATTCAAACAGTTATATCAATTAATTCCACATTTTACTGTAGTGTTACTTAATATTTTGTTCATATGACAATTAATTTATTCCAACGTCACCAGTAACTACATCATTACGAATAACTGAGGGACGTAGCAGGATGAATAATTAAAACGACAGATTTTTCTGACTTCAGTCCTGAAGAGAACTATATATCTGATTAGTTTGTCAATCTTCTTCTTCTTTTACTGGCACAACAGGCGCATGAAGCTGCCCTTGGCCTGCTCAACGGCCACCAACTATCTTTCTCTATCTCTCTAAGGGTAACTGGGATCCTCAGTTGTCGCAGATCCCGCCTCACAGCATCCCTCCATTGGCCCACCGGCCTACCACGTTGCCGCACACCATCCGGAACGTAACTGTACAGTTTATGAGCTACTCTTTCCTCACTCATCCTCATTACATGGCCAAGCCATTTAAGCCTCTGTATCCTTATGTACAAGAAGATACTACATTCCTTATAGAGCCCAAAAAAATCACCATTTTTCCTTCTTCGCCAATTACCATTCTCGTATAAGGGCCCTAAGATTCTCCTCAGAATTAATCTTTCAAACCTATCTAGCAGGTTAATGCTTTTATTGCTTAGGGCCCAATTATCTCCACCGTATGTGACGACTGGCCTTATCAACGTTTAGTACAGGGTGAACTTGGTGGTACGGCTAACAAGTTTGCTTTTAATTAGCCTTACAATGGAGAAATAAGCTCTATTTCCAGCAGCAATTCTTCATCCTGGTTCTCATTGATAATACAGTCAAGGTAAGAAAAAACTTCCGAAATTACAAGGCGACTCTGCCTCTGGTCCAGAGGCTTCTTACCGAACAGCATAATCTTGGTCCCCCCCCCCCATTAACATGCAGGTTCATGCTTTTTGCTTCGACATCCATCGCTTCGAAAACAGTCCGAATGCTCTGCAGGGATCTACCGATGATGACGACGTCGTCTCCATAGGGCAGAGTGTTCCTTCCTGACTTATTTCTGCTCTATTTGTGGTTGCTTGTAGAGCGATATTAAACAGGAGAGGAGCTATTGGGACACCCTGTCTTAGGCCACATTCCACTTCAAAAGACTGCTAATCCACAGGATTTTACTTGGCAGGTTGTGCTCACCATTGTGCATTTTACTAATCGGGTGAGTTTACTAGGAAGCCCCAATTCATGCATAGCCACTATTAGTTCCTTCCTTACAATATTATCATAGGCAGCCCGAAAATCAATGAAAAGTATCCAAGTTGTCTGCTGATGTCCCTTCATCTTCTCAGAGATTTGCCTTAGGGCGATGATTTGATCAATAGTAGATCTATTGGACCGGAACCCTCCTTGATAATCATCCAGTTTCCGTTTAACATACGGAAGGAGCCAATTATACAGGGATATGGAAAACATTTTATATGCAGTGTTAAGCAAACTAATCCCTCGATAGTTGCTGCATATCGTTGAATCCCCCTTCTTCTTGTATATAGGCAACACTACCGCCTCATTCCACTCCTTGGATATAATTTCCTCTTCCCATATCTGAGCTATTAGGTCCTGTAGTTCCCTGGCGACTTCGTGATGCCCTGCTTTAAACAATTCTGATGGGAGTCCATCATTACCGGGTGATTTATTATTTTTAAGTTTAGACAAGATGTCTTCGATGTCCTCTACATCGGGTGGAATGCCTTCCAAATCTTCACCCACTAATGATTGTGCACAGTCTTCCAGACATCTCTCTGCTTCACTCTGGTTCAATAGGCTCTTGAAATATTCCCGCCGCCTTTCTTCCACTTCTTCTTCTAGCATTAGTGTGTTGCCATGGTGGTCTTTGATTAGGTTGGCTCTCCTGATCGGTCCGCAATGTTATCCACCATATTGTAGAACTTGCAGGACTCATTTCTACTTCTCGAGTTTTCTATTCTCTCAATATGTTTCCTTAATGCTTCCCTCTTCTTGCGTCTTCCTAATCTCTTCTGGTATCTTTGTACTCCTTGTAACTGAGCCTTAGTTTGTCAATAGTATACCGAAAAATGAAAGGCCTAACAGTTCAAAACATTTAAAATTCATTTATTATCTGGTTGATTGACCTTACCATGCTGATTATGGTACAACAAAATATGACAAAAGTCCTGACAAAAAAGCAGCACATTTTGTATTTTAAAGAATACATAAGAAGTTAATCGAATTTGTTGGAAACATTTTTAAACATGTTTGATTCCTACGGTCAAGGTACTTACAATATAATAAAAATTTATTTTTATTTTTTATTTTTATTGAAATAATATATTCTGCCACACTCAAGGGAAATATGTATTAGGGATCTACATGTGTACAGGTAAGTAATTTATATACATATTTAATAAAAATTAAAAGTAAATAAATAATGATAATAAAATACAATAAAATAATTATGCAATAAATAATATATATATACTTATACACTTCCTTATATTATGCTGTAAGAACATAATAGACCGATAACTGAGAATATTGAATTATAAAAAATAAGAAGACAACTGAGGTAAATAATTAAAATAAAATATTGAACACAGTCATACTGACACCTTATCTAGTCTCATACAGAAAACATAACAGTAGAAATCAATTTTGTCTTTAAAGTGATTTCTAGCCCCAATTCATTTATTTCTCTATTCCTAAAAGAATATAGATGCCATTAAATAGATAGTATTATCAATTAAGTTGTGACCAAACAATAAAAGACAATATCTACAATATAGCTGATTCAAGCTGTGTTTTGTCAAAAATTCAGCTCATGATTATTTTAATATTGAATATTGTTATAGAAGGAACCGTATATTGGCGCAGTTGTTAAACACAGAAGTTTTAAAAATTTGGTTGCCCTTAGATCTTGAAAATTATTTCCAAACCCTCTCGTTTAAGTGGATTACTTACTATGATTTTCCATAAGGATGTATTAAAGGTCTTAAATTTACAATAACAAAAAACTTACAATTTTAAAACAACGAATGAAAAGTTGTAAACAACTATATAATTAATGATTTAGTCTTTATTGGAAAGAAAATGTATCCAAACAAAAATGTATGAATAGAAGAAAATCCAACTATCCTCATGAAATACCTGAGAACAAATAGACAGTGAGGTATAACTTGGAAGAGAAAATATGAATAGAAAAGACTTTCATAAAGGATAGGAAGAGGATTTTATTTTATTTGTCTACTAAAATATTACTGAATACTATATACTCGTATTAAACCAAACTCCCCGGTCCCTTTTTCACCTTCCCCATGGAGAGTAGATGGTGACTAACAGTATCTATAGACACACAACACTCCTTGGCTAGTTCGCGAGCACTTTTGGATGGATTCGACTCAACAGCTTCCTGCAAAACCTCATCAATTTTCCGGAGCCCTCCTTCCTTTCCAATGTCGTATCTCGACTACTAAATTTTTCATACCAACTTCGCGCAGAGCGTTGGTGAAGGACACTTTCCCCTTCATAATTAATAATTTCACCAGTTGCTTCTGCGGTTGTGAATTGTTTTTTCCAATAATGATTTCAAAGTACGAGAATTTCGTAAGACACTGTCATGTTTCTTCTTTGAAACAAATAACTAAACTGAGCCTTTTTTTGAAGAAATCGAACGGGATTAAACAACCTTAGAGAATGTTCTAAACGGATTGTTAGGTATTGGTAAGTATTAAATAGGATTAAAATATTTTAAGTCTTTTGAAATCATGCATTTGATAAAACGGCCATTTTTTTTTATACACCCCATTATATCAGTATAATAGGTAGTATGGCAATGTATCATTCAATTACTGTATTCTTTGTACCAGAAATATAGAATATTTATAACTTGCAGAGTTTCAACTTTATCATTTTAATATTCGAGATGAATTAAGCATTTATAAAAACAGAATTTTCTCCGTAAGTGATCCGATCCTTAATTGAATTCAAAACTTGATGAGGACTATTGAGTTTTTCATATTCAACTCTCAAATTAATTTTCATAATAGAGAACATTAAGTACTGAAATGGAAACAACAAAGTTAACTTCCAAACTAAATATTGACAATACATCCTTGATCTATTAATTATAATTCGAGATAAACATGGTATATAAGTTAGTTTGTTTCATTCAAGCAATAAAGTATGTGTTAACTTCAATCGTTCTAATTTTCAATTTCTATTTAATTTTAATAATAAATAACGATTGGCTAACAGATACGATTATTTTCAAGTCCTAGTTCTTGAACAGTTATATAATGGAAATAAAAACTTTTTAAGCTCAGCTCTATAAGTAAAACTAGATTGGACTTTCTTAGTTAAATTTATTTAAACGTGATTTACAATTAGGTATTACTGATGGGATGAAAACTGTTAGTTAAAACCAACTCTTTAGAATCGAACATAAACTTTTCCTAGTTTTAAATGCTAAATAGGTAAATCGAAAAGTCTAGCGTCAATATTATCAAGACATTAATTAAATAACTCACCAGTTAACATTTGAATGTTTCAGGATTTATTGAAAATTTATAAAACACGAAGTTTTTGACAATTGAAATATATTTGAGTTAAACACATAATTAAATAAAGATGGTGGATAGGAACTTCTAAAGGTATAATGTAACCTCCTAATCTTGATATGGGCTCATCAAGTGATTCACTGGTCCCCAATAGAAATGTCGATGGCCACGCGAAATATTAAATTCACCCCTTAATCCGTACCTGCTCTATCTTTATAATTTATAAAACAAAAAATAATAAGGGTATTACATAATATCCTACAATTCCGTTATATAAACAATTCGATTGTCGGGTCTCTTTCGAAGCCTATTTGACTTACTTAGCATCACCAAAAACTTCTTCCGTTTTATATTTTAATTTATAATGTGTTTCAGAGAATATATTGCTAAAAAATTAAGGAAAAGGAAAAATGGTTATTAAATTACACAATTTTATTGCACGATTAAAAAATATATATATTTGGAGTCAATAAGGACGGTATAATCTTAAATATAAAATTCTATGTTCAGTTTTGTCAAATACTATATAACACAACTAATTATCATTGATATTTTATAAACCACCGATTACCTTAGAATCTGGAATTTCTTTTTTTACGTTATCCTATTGTCCTTTTCAACGTAGGTGGCAGTCAAACCTGGACGCCTAGTGGTCTCCGTTTCTGGCAATATTCCTGGCTAGGTGATTGATTCCTGTCCTTTAGTACCAACAATCTACGAGATCCAGGTATGATATCGATGATGGTCGACTGTCTCCAGTGGATCTTGTTTGTTCCGTTGTTCTAATGACATGACTTAACTACTAGAAAGAGGACTCCAAGCTCTTCCCTAATCATCTCTGATTCAGGTTGCAGTCCCTAATTGTTCTTACCGCAACTCTTCTAAGAAACATCAGTTACACCACTGTCATTCTACTGTCCTGTTTGTTTGACAGTAACCAGCTCTCAGCTTTAGGCAGGTACATTGTTTACGGATATGGAGTTTCACATTTTGCTTAATTTTGTAGGAATGCAATTATTATTGAAAACAAATTATAACAATTAGATATTAAAGGATAAATGTGGTAACATAGTGAATAAATAGGTACAAAATCTATCACAGTATTCCATTTTAAAGATAACTAATAAACCATCATTGTGATGATTTAAGATCCATCACAAAACGTTGAGGGTTAAAAATATTTTTATAAGTAAAAAAGAGGATTTTATTTATTTTTCTATTGGGGTTTAGGGCTGGAAGTTAGTACCACTTGACTGAGGGGCGAGTTGGAATACTTTTGGCTTGTGATTAACATAAATGTATTCCATTCCCCGCTGCAAATGAGCATCTGCAGAACAATTGAAGTAAGTAGTAGGAAAGAATTTGGTTTTGGTTGACTTTGGAGTTTGATATTTTATAAATAGTTTTCCCCAAATTCCTTTAAATTATGTTTTGTCCTTGACTATTCATGTTTAAAAACAAGATATTTAAACTTTTTCATATTCAATTGTAAACTATTTGATTAATATGTCTCAGAGCTAAAGTATTGAAAAAGTGTTTTTCTCCTGAACGCTTCATATATTTGCTATAATACTCTTTTTGCAAACTAATGAGTCATCCCACAATTAACCTTATAAATGTACTATTTCATTTGAACTAGAAACTATTTCAAAGGTATTTCGTGGCTCTTTTATAATAAAAAAATAAAAAATCTAGATTTCATTCTATAATTCCCAATAGATAACACTCTGAAATCAACTTTTATCCTAGTAGAACCAAAACCCTCCAATCCCACATCACCCTTGAAGAATGGTGCCAAAACTGGAGGATTAAAATTAATTCCAATAAATCCCAACAAATCACATTTACCCTTCGTCGTAAACCCATGACTTCTTGCCCTGCAGTATCCTTATATAATATACCTCTTATTCATGTCGAACAGATCCGTTACTTAGGACTACATCTGGACAAACGACTGACATGAAATCCTCATTCAAGACTAAAAAGACAAAAAACTACTCGTCGATTCCGACTATTACAACATTTATTAGAGAAACGGTCTAAATTACCAATCCATTACAAAAGACTGATCTACATGACTATTATAAGGCCTATCTGGACATACGGAGTTGAGCTTTTGGGCTCGACTAAACCATCAAATTCCTCCGGAATCCATTCCAAAATCCTTCGTAAAATCCTTGCCCTTACTTTGTCACAAATCAAGTCATACATCAGGACCTCAATGTCCCCTATGTTGCCGATTTGGCCAAAACCAGATACTATTCCCTCCATGATAAACTTCTCAATCACCCAAATCCACTTGTTTCTAATTTGGCTTCTCCTTCATTACCTAATAATCCTCCTAGACGTCTGAAAAGAAGATGCCCTCGAGATCTTCTCATCTAGAAATGTTATTGGAGTTCTATCAGTGGGTAGATTCTCCACATATTTGTATCATCTCACTATGTCACCTACAGCAAATTTACTTGTTGTATATATTTATATACAGTTGTAAATAACAATAAATAAATTATTAAAATAAAAAATAATCCTAGTAGAAAATTAAATTCATAGACCAGAAAAATAAAATATAACTGAATGATGTTCAGTATGTGCTAATTAATCTGGTGGTGATCATATATGCTTGTTAAAGGCCGTTTTATATATTTTTTATTTAAATGAACACAAATGCTCTATTTGCTGTAAGACCCTAGGAGGAATAGATAACAATAATTTTCACAAAGCATTATGAACCATATGCTAGAAATTTTTCCAAATATTTTTCGAAGGAAGGAGGCAAATAGACGCTGAGGCGATCGCTGTCCATTGCAGCCACCTCTCGAAAGCCACTCCAACTTGGTCCAACAGTGGAGGGGTCTCCGGGCTTCCATTTCTATATCCCTACACCATCTCTCCAATCCTATTCAGATCGATCCTTTCAATATGGGACCCCCTCTCCTCCAGCCAAAGGGCCCGATAATAGTTAGTCCACATCTCCAAAATCAAAGAAATGTGTGTATTTAATGTTGACTAATGCTACAAATAGTGCTCAAAATTAAAATGTTAGAAATATTTGAACAAAAGTTTCCCTAGAGTTATTTACAGAGAACTTTATTTAGTTGACGAATTTCTGAGATTAGAATTTCAGGAGACATAATGAACTGAATTATTGTTAAAATGTTGCACATTTTACTGAAATGTATATGAAATATTTTTATTTTGAATTAAATCTGAGATAAGTCCTTTTTGATTTTTTTTTTCAGTCAGAAAAAATGAATTTAAAATATACAAGAAGTTTAATTTACGTACTCACTGACGAAATAAGTTATTGAATACATACATATAGGGGTTATATGTATATCTTATAGTGTGTTAGTTTACAAGAAGTTTAAAAAAAAATTACCTAAGTAATAATAATTAATTATATTTTATTAAAAATGGGGATGAAATAAATAAGATATTAATTAAGTTAAATAAATTACATAAAGTAAATGAATGGCAAAACTAATTTTATTACCGTATATTACCTGTTATAATCAAATATTCCATAAATCAATAAAATTTAAAAAAATGGAAGATAATATGGTAATCACGGAAATTATGGATCCTTAAAAAATAATTACATTTTTCAGTTCATAAAAAATTGACACACCTTCTCTAAAAAATCTAATGTTATAATTAATTTTTTTTCTATTTACATTTATCACTCAAATCAATTGTTTATCTAATTCAAATGCCAATAATATTTTATTATTTATATTTATTTTTATTGGTTGATCATGACTTCTCTATTTCTTTTTAATGTTAATGATTTTAAATTATATAATTAAAAGAGAAAAATTTCATACGTATTTCACTTTTGTATCTTTTTAAATATTTATTTCACCATAAACTTATTATTATTATTATTTTAATATCTTATTATTATCGTTATAATTTATTATTTGTATATCACTCTTATTATTAAGTAACTTCTTACTTATGTTTTACGGTTTTATTAGATTAACGTATGAGTTTTCGTCTAATTTATTTTATTTATTGTCTTTCATAAAAAAAAATATTAAAAGTTCACAAAGGCTGAATTTGGTCACAATAACTAATGTGAGCGGAAATTTATCAACAAATTAACAACTTTCATTTTAAAAATCTTTATATTGGGAATCAGAGGCCTCAAAATCATAAAAATATAAAACATAAAAAAAGAACATTAATAAGTGCTTGTAAATTTTACGAGTTACATGAAATTCAAAGATGAGCGATGAGCTTATTCATTGAGTTGCTGAGACATAATGCAGAATGGAAGGGTAAGAATAAAGTCATGAAATATGTTTTCTTTATTAGTAACTTATACTTTTTCATTTGTTTATGTTAAAATGTCTTTGTGTGTCTCCTGGTTATATTTTTGTTGGTTAAATTTGTTCTGATATGATGTATTTTAAAAGACCTTAGTTTTTAAAATATTCCCTACAAGAATTTGTTAACATTTTAAACCTTTCTTATTTTATTTACTGGCACCATCATATTTTATTTCTTATTCAATTTCCGTATCAATTATTTATTTTTTTGCTTATGAATAGTTGAAGTGGAAACCAATCGACAGTTAATTATTATTCCATAGAATGAAATCCGGTTCTTTTTAGAAAGCCGTTTATTGAATTCTACAGACCTATTCTTGTCTTGATTAAGCCGAAGGGGTGTATTTTATTCAAAAATGAAATTAAACACAAGAGAAGTCTTGTGTAAAAGCTTTTCAGTGTTTATACTTTTTTCAAAACATGTTGGCAACATACCATTTAATGTTTGATCTACCTTACAATTAGAGAGTTCCATTTAAAACTATATCTGAAGAGGAAGATTTTGAGCATGGTATAAGAAAGGAAAATTTAATAGAAAATATATATTATAAGATTTTATTGTTATGTTCATTAACGCTTTGTCTAGGAGATATTCACGTACTTCGATTGTCATTGTTATGAATTATTACGGTTATAATAAATAAATTAATGTGTTTTATGTGTCTTTATTAATGAAATGTAAACATTTATATTTATTTTAAATGTTGTTCAAAGTGGCTTTTAATATTTATTTATTGATAAATATATATATAGATCTGCCACAGCTTTGGGCAATAAGTGTTAGTGATAAATGATCACATATATACCAAAATTATACAATAAAAATAAATAGTAATAAAATTTCTATATAAACCGAAAGATAATTAAACTGAATATAATCAAACCATTTAAACGAAATAATAAGGAGGAAATAAAATAAAATGAAAGTTTGGACTAATATAACACTGAAATAAAAACACTGCAGATTGATTAACTTGAGCATTAATACAGACTCGGCATCTTTCTTCCACCAGCAGTTCCAGAACGGCATTGGATATGTGTTAATTTAAATTATCATTCTTTCTAAGCAACTTAGGTTAATGTAACCCCCCCCCCCCAAAAAAAAAAAATAAAAATCCAGTGATATCAGATTTGATGAGCGTGTCCTGTGCCGTTCGGTCACTGCTGTTGTGACGAAAACACGCCGAGTCTGTCTTAATACTCGAGGTAATAATTTTAAATAATACTTAATTTTAATGTAATAAATTAGGTAATAATTTTAATGTTTTCATTTTATTAATAAACCAGTTGGAACACTTATTAATTTATTCATTAAAACTTAGATAATTCATAACAATGAAAATCTTTAATATCTCTTAAGAAAAGCGTTATGAACATTCTTTCATAGGGAAATTTTTGTTATTTTGAGATCTAAACTCACATTTGTCAGTCAATATACTTAACTCCAAAAATATCCTGTATATCATAAATAATAATAATAATAATTATTATTATTATATATATAGTTATAATACCAGTTATAATATATATACAGCAACGAAAAGATTATCTAAAATTGACATAAAAATTACTACGATAAAATGAGATAACAATTTATTTATTCACATATTTTGTACTAATCTTCATATTAGAACTAATAACAATTACAAGAAGAATTACATAAAAGACCAACATAAAACGAATTAAAACAACATTAGACACTTATAGGAGTGTACAGAACTTTAGACAATTTCTTATTTATTATAAGAAAACTTATATATTTATTATAAGACATTAGCAAAACATTAGTTTTCCAAACGTGACTTACTAATAACGATTTCAACACTATACAACAAAGTTTACAATTGATATGGATGGAGAGCTACCTCTAAAAAGATTTTAAAATTTCTTCACACTTTTCAAAAATTAAAAATGAAAAATTACTAACTTTTTATCAAATAAATTTTCAATTTGGTCATTATAGCTCATTGCTACCACAAGTTATAGCAGGTCATAAGGGAATTTTGTACGCCTTTTATTTATATAGTCTACTAGGGCGAGAACAAAAGTAATGGAAACATTTTATGTGGATCTCAGGCATGGTCTGCAACAAAAAAAAAATTATGATAACTTGGAGAGCATACAAATGCAATTTATGGTAGGTATCAAAACAAAAGGTCGCGTCAGCAACAGAAAAGCACAATATAGGTTTAAAGTTAAAAGCCCAACAAATGTAACACCAGAGCTGAAATAAAGGTGGACCGGTCACGTTGCCAGACTTGATAGAAGAAGGTGTTCCGAAATAGCAACAGAGTGGATACCAAAGAATCACAAGAGAAGGAGAGAAGAACCAATCACAAGATGACGGAATGAGACCGTTCAAAGAGTAGGAGACTGTAAGGCTGATGTATCAAAGAATTGGGATCAATGGACTAAAGTAATAAAGAACACTAAATAATCATTTATAGTCAAGTCTTCAAATACAGCATAGAAAATATTTTATTTATTATAAAGATAAATTATTATTTTATTTTTAATTTATGTAAAACATTTTATTAACTGAAGAAGTGGAAATTATGTGAATTTTGTATATTTATAAACCAGACTCATAACTCCCAAGAGGCTTTTAGTTATATAAAGAATGTAAATAAAGCTGTGAATATTATTATTATTATTATTATTACTAGGACAAGGGGCTTTTCGCAATTGCTAAAATAGCTAAATCTCACTCCCGCCCCAAAAAAGTAAGCTTTTAATGTTAATCGTAAGAATGGAGGTAATAGACATTAGACAGGAAATCAGAAAAAGATTTACAATAAAAACAAAAACTATAAGTATTATATTGATAAAAAATTAAGTGAAATAGAAAAGCAAATAAATTAATAAAATAACCCTTCTCAATGTTATACATTGTGGTAAAAACAAACTGAAAAAAAAACAAAAAAAAAAAAAACAGTATTCGAATAAAATAAATCACACTGATGAAGTTTTACATTATTATATGTCTGTTTCTCTTTTTATTCTCTGTTTATATATACAGGTTGTTGCTTTCGTCTAATTTCCAATTTCTGTTTAATGAGTTTTAGAGAAACTTTTTAAATAATTTTTTCAGGTTCATTTCGAAATGAATGTTAATTAAGTAAGCGAATATTTTATTAAATATCTCTGATAACGTCAAACATTTAAAGGAAAATCAAATATTAACAGAAACGAAAAATACATAAATATTAATGAATGCCTCAGTTACAGTCAGCACCGTACAAATACATTTATAACGTTCATTTATAATTTAGGTTTTATTTACTTATGTTAATTATTTTTATACTAAAATAAATCAATCGAATAACACACACTGGAATGTTGAAGTTGATAAAATGAAAGCAAATATTTGTCATGTATATAAATCATTCATTAGAAAGTGAGGCCGGGTGAGGCAGTTCGAGATTTTACCATTACTAATATATTTCATGCTACGATTAAAATTTTAGTGAAAACTTGCTTTTGAACAAGGCATAAAAATAATTTTTACTTCCCTTTTAACCTAGGTAAGGAATATATTGTAATCGAATAAAATTTTCTATTTACATTTTTGAACAGATCTATCCGTTTTAGAAAAAAATCATATTTGGCTATTAATTGGCATGTGCCACAATTATCGCCGGAAATGATAATTGTAAGGACAATTTTTATGCTTGCTTTTCTGTTTTTTTTAAGATTTCGATCCCGGATACATGTGTTCCAAATCGAGAACACTGCTGTTCGTAACAATAGTCAAGTTAATTAAAACAATAATAGTATACTAATGTATAGGTGTATATTATATTCTTATATTTCTCAAAACAATTAAGAACCGGCCAGGTTATATTATAGTAATAATAATATAGTTATTGAATTCAAAGTTACAATTTTTAAATTAACATACACTAACTTGGTCGTAAGAAAAATCATAGATATCATTACTCTAAACTCTAAAGTCTAAACTAAAATGTTAATTTTTTTCAGTTTAAAATGGAACTATATATTGTTCATCACGAAATAAAATTTTCAAAAATACTTCATTTGCAAGTCAATACATTTTTTTTCTTATGTATTAATACATAAAAAGATAAATTTGTGAAATAAAAGTGCTAATAAAATAGAAATGTTTACCTATAAATATACTTCAAAAATGTATATATGGATACTTTCGTTGGGTTCTGAATTTTATTCCAAACGACTTGGGACTTCAGCCAACTAAGGTGAACGGCCGTGTCGTTATTCTGGATTCAAAACATGGCTTTTGTGCTGGAACACGCTTATTTTGGTGTTCACATAGGAGGAGAATACATAATTCTGAAAGTGTTGATAAATTTAAAATCGTGTTAATTGTTACATCAACGGCCAGTACTTCGTGATTACGTCCTTTTTTAGTAATTCGGGCAAATATAGTCCATAAAGTTAAGATTCTTAAAAACGGCACTATCTTAATATAATAGTGGAAGTAGGTTGACTGTACAACTTAAAAATTTGGAGATGTCCTATTTGTCACCGCAATAACGGTTAAACAATGCAGTACTTTGTTTTAAAAACCGTTAATGTTAACCGTTTAGCTTCCTATTAGCTATTTTTATCGGCTCTATCAGCAAACACAAGATATGTAAAAAAAATAATAATAAGAATAATAATAATAATCATTAGTAAATGTTGAGCTCGGCTCTGGCCGTTAACAGGTGCACATCAGGTCCGCGCTGTCCTTATGTGTGGGCGGGCTATAGTTGTCCGATTCGATTGAAAATTGGCACAGTCGAGGATATTGGTGCAAGGGAGTTGTCTGCTGATTTTCGAGTGGATCGAGCTGATATTTGGAGGTCTAGCGAGAGGAGAAGCGGCGACACCAAGCCGGGGCCGGCTGCTCTTATCACTTGGAAGGTGCAGACCTGTCACCCCCACCATACACTGCACCCAGCTGGTGGACAATCAAGGTCACCTTATCTTTGCGGATCACGTCGTCTGCTATCGGAGGAGCCAGCACTCTGTATTGTTATTGTAATTTTTGAATATATATAGCTAGATAAGTTAAGATATTATTGCATGATGGGGGAAATTTTTTTTTTTTTTTTCTCTGTATACTAGTAGGGATGTCGGATGTGTAACTGGAACACATTAAATAGCCAGTTGTACCATAGTTGATTGGGGGGGAGTAATTGATTTGTGGCTCCGAGTTTTTTTTTTTTTTTTTTTTTTTTTCTCCTCTTCTGGGTCCTCTTTTGAGATTTCGTTTTTTATTTCGTTTTTCGGACATTTATTATACATAGCGGTGGTCAGATAGATAGAGGTAATCACTTGGATGCCTTCTTTTATTAAGTTCGTATATCGGATTTTTTTTTTTTTTTTTT
>NW_027116659.1:1937823-1982140 GCF_000696795.3 Halyomorpha halys | reverse complement strand
TAGATATGTCCGAATACGGATTGATAAGTATGCTGTGTAAGATAGCAACCTAATGTATTTAGGCAGCATATATGAATAAAGTATTTCTCTCTCTAAGATAATCTCTTATTGGAATTCGGGGCTGGGTGCAGTGAAAAATTCCCTTCTATTATTTTTGGTGTTATAATCCAACCTAGAGGTATTTTAAACACGTTGCTGTACATCAACCAATTCTCCGCGATAGAACGTTCAACTGTACTTCTATAAGCAAGAGTTTCTAGAAGCAATCTGATTTTGTTTCAAAGTTTGATTAGGGCCAGCTAGCAATAAAGGTGCTAAACTTAGTTTCCACCTATGACTTGCTTATTATTCAATGAATTTTCTATATTTCATATTATATTGGCAAATATCTAACAGACAAAAAATATTAATCATTTATCCACATAATAATAAGAAATCACATAAATGGGGAAGAATCTAGAAGGTGTTAACTATTTCAGTTAGCGCCTGGGCTTCACTAGCAGGAGAGTGTTGCAGTAGTCATTACCTCTTTTCCAACTGATAAACACTTTATTGCTCATTCCGAAACTTTATTTTTTAAAATCATTAAAATTCGGAATACTTTAATTTTGATTTTTGCTCATTGTAGATAAATATTATGGCCATTCAACATAAGTACACTTCCACTTACCTTTACGTCCCCAAGATTTGTGTAGATTACTCGACTCCTTTTGAAGTTATTGCTATTTTTTGTGGTTTTTTGGTTAAAACCTAGACCAGGAAAAGCGAAAATTATGAACGAAAAGTTTTAATTTTAATTTTTCATATTTTAGATTTCCTCCATGTGGAAATAACATACATAAATTTTGTTCATGCCAAGAATATTAAAGCTTAACAAAACATAACGAATTCGTCATGCAATCGGAAAAGATCATTCGGTCTTAGCTTTTACTGTAAGGATTGAGATTATCAATTTTTTCCTTTTTTCTCCTTCAGTTATTTATAGTATTCTATAATATTTTTTACTTATACATTTTAATTTAATGGGAAAAATCTAATCAATAAAGTGTTCCACTTCCAGTCGGTCGATATTAGCGAATGAGTTGCTGTCACATTCTAGGCATATGTCATATTAGTTTCTTATACATTTTCATTTTTGAGCTAGTCTCTTTAAACACACACACACGAACACAGACAATTCTGGGTAATTTGGTTATTTCGACACAGGGAACTCAAAACCTGTGTTCTTAATAAGAACTCGAATTCTAAATTATAATGATCATAATACTTTTCCTTACTATATATTCCATGTATAGGTTATTGAAATTAAAAATGCTTCAGAAAACTAATATAAGGAACAATTCTGGACGGCTTAAACATCACTAAACTCTTAAACATAAATACTAAAAACCAAAAATCAAGCCTGTAAGGAACAGTAGATTTGTTAGTGTAAAATAATCAAGAAATTACTAAAAAAAATTACATTCAAACTTGAAAAGCATATTAGCAGGTTTTAATTATGTCGATATATATACGACGAAAAAAACGTTTTTTTTTTTTAATTGAGTTACAGAATAAATTGTAGAAAGAAAAATTTTTACTTCTTTCTTTCAGTTTTAACTATGTTTGATCACAGTACAGTCGTTTCCAGCTTAAAGCTATCTTTAGAAATCTTAAATATTAATTTGTCTATTACTCGGTAATTAAGGATCCACAGTATCGAATATTGAGCATCGATCTCAAATTCACAAAACAACTTATCTTTAAAAAAAAGAGAAGAGACTGAAATATCTTTAACAATCAACAATTAATTAATAAATCAAATAATTGCTCCTAAATCTAAACAAGACTAAGAATGAGGAAAGCTTGAATATAGAATAACTACGTTCGTTACCAATGTCACTGGAAATTACAAAGAAGAAGAAGAATCTTTTATTCTGAATTGTGAGGACTAGAAAAATACACAAATCAGACTTCTAAAGGATCAAAACGCCGGCAGGGAACTCTTACCGTAAAATTTAATTTCTTAGATCCCTTGACGTCCCCTCAGGAAACTCAGTGAAAGATGAAATAATGTAAAATGAAGGAAATAATTCTAAATAATGTTCAGGAAAAATAATATATCAGATATAATTTACTCCTTTTTATTTTAAATTTTCATTCATATTCTTTATACTGTTTGCTTTATTACGGACGACTACTTGACATTAAGTTAACATTGTTATTTTAAGTCAATTTATTAAGAAAAATAGTTATGTCAATTTATAATCACATAGGCAATAGAAAACGATGACTCCTAATAAATATGTAGTCCTAGTCTTTGAGGGAAGAAGTGAATATTATGTGAAGTTAAAGAAAGAACAGGCCTTTTTTTTTAATCCCAGAATATAAGCTAATTTGGTGCTAACAAAACTTCTTTATGTTCATTTTATATTTTTGTAGCGCACATTTTATTAAAGTACCAAATTCGGAACGAATTTCCTTAAGCCATTATTGAATTTTCTCAAACATTTTACATACTAATATAAAACATTAAATATTAATTAAACATAGGATAAGAAAAATATAAACATAATTGATCCATAAACGTGTTTCAGGGAGGAAATGGTTAAAATCAATTAAGAGTTTTTATCTTATACTTTTAAACAATTGAAGGTGTTTACTTTTTAATTGTACGTGTTCAGCTTCCTGTTGGACTTAAGATAACCCACTTAAATATAAAAAGAAAAAAAATTCAAACAGTTCGTTGTGGAGCTACATTTTTTAGCATTCTTAAATTACTTAAAAATAAATAAATAAAAAGAAACGAACACCTGACTAACACAAAGTTTAATTTTTCGTAAAATCGTGATTTGAAAGCCTTCTTTAATTGATTTTAACATAGGAAAATTATAATTCCTTTTTTTTTTTTTTTAATTTTGTAAAGTATATTATAATTTCAAATTATACTTAGCTTAAATATTTTTTTTATTTGCTGCTTGCGATTCAGCCAAAATATGTCACTAAAACAAAAAAGGAAATTAAAAACAGAACTTTTCATTTTTCTCAGAACTTGAATTTCTGTGTTGAAATCAGACCATAGTGCATATCATTTTTTCCGTTTATGAAGCCAATCCTTTCATCTTTAAAATAATAAATTTATGTATGTCAAAAACCTAATCCACTTCACACTTTTTGGCATTTAGGTGCAAATTCTATACCATTCATAAAAGAACCCTCGGCTTCATTTGTAGGAAATTAAAGCTTATTATGTATAGGAGATTTTCGAGGAGTGTATTATCTTCAACTGAGACCTTCCGGCAGGCAGTGGAGCAACGCGAACAAGGACGCGCCGTCGCAACCGTCCAAGCTGACAGACGCACCAAAATAAGTAAGATTGATAAAATTAGAGTCGATATAAATAGCAAAGAACCCAACTGGTACTTCTCAATTCATAATATAGTAATTAAAGTTTAAGGAAATAGATCTGCCATGCTCTCTCATAAGATTATTCTTGTTCAAGTGTATATGATTCTAAATATAAAATAATGCAACCAAGACTTTACTTTATAATTAAGAATCCCTGCATGATGGCATAGTAAATTAATAAACACGATACCGTTAGAGAAGAACTCTAATGACTAATAAAAAATATTCATATATTCTTGAATGGCATAGCAAGGGGGTCTATGGTGTTCCTTGAGTTAAATATATTGCATACCACAGATGGAGATACATAATACAAATACATTAAATACATAAATATAATGCTGTCGTGGAACCACCGGTCAGTATTAGAACCGCTGAAGCCCACCATATACGGCATCTATCATGTACATTTATGTTTAAGAGAAGCTTACTTACTTATTTTTATTCTAATAAGTAATAGGTGATAGTAAGATTAAAAAATATAAGACAAAATAGAAAAAAATCTTTGTTCACATCATTAATCAGTATGTATACATATAAACCGTAGCTGTAATTATCACAAAGAAAATTAGTACTATTACCTCTAGTGATAACTAATCTCCAAGTATTAGGCTAGACCTGTAGCCTCGATCTTAATGAGGATCATCTTCCTAACTCTAAATTAGGTTTCGATCTTAGTATTATGGCCATCTATCATCTTGAAGAAAGTCCATGATCCTTGGTGAAGCAGGAGGGGTCATGATTGCTGACCTGTAAGGACCAGCGGGCAACAGGACATACCAACACGCTCCCGGCCAGCCTTTATGGTCATCTTCCAGACATTTCAATAAACCCCCTGAGGTATTGGAACTTCGAGTTAATCTCTAACCAATAATATCCTAAGAGAAATATATTAAATTCTAGCTTAATCTATTGCTCGGCCACAAGAATATGCCAGACAGAGGACAAACTCAACATTTATTATGAGATTTTGAATTGTAATTTACATAAAAAAATTGGGAAGGAGGCAAAAAATTCAAAATAATTAATTAATAAATATTAAATATTGTGTAACTATAAAAGAAATGTGAGCAAAGCGTAGCTATTGGACTGGGATCACGTTGAAGGGAATGTTTAAGTTATCTGATAATTGATGTTGACAAACATGTAAGGCTTTTCTACTGTAAATTAATTTATGATATGGATATAAAAAGAGTCAAGATGTTTTTATTACAATATGAATTAATTAATTGGAATTTTATAACAGTAAGAATAGTATGACAGTTTGTAATAAAATATAATTTATATTAGATTCCTAAGCATGAGGAATGAGAATATTATCAATAAATGTAATAACAATTATTAATATTAATTCACTAACTTATTTTAAGAGAAAAATATGGTGTTATATTAATTTTGTTTCTCACAGTTCCTACGACATTTTCATATGTACTACGAAATTATGCAATGCCTTGTCTTAGTCATAAATTACGCGTGACGTTGCACAAGGGACATTATTGTCTACAATATTGTTATCAATTTATATTGTTAAAATATTTGGAAGTACCTACTAGAATGCCATATTTATTTCTAATTATATTTATGCAACGAATAGTAGTTAAAATGCCAAAAAAGCATGAAAAATTTAAAATACTAGCCGAAAAATAGTGACGTAGTAGGAAAAAAAAATTGAATGGGTTATGCAGATAAAACAATGAGCGGGGAAGAAGAATATTTCATTAAAATATTAAATAAATTATTACGAATACAAATTGTTCAAAAATGTAAGACATCTGATATTATTGGCGGACTTTGATCAGAAAATAAAGACTGTAAAGACGGGAGGGGGACTAGTCTGGCAAGTTGTCTTCCTGGTTCTTTTACCAAACCCTGGAGGCTACCAGAGTTACTGCCGTGTACTAGTCAAGGTGGGAGTGTCAAGATTCATTTTCCGGGACCAACAAAAAGTAAATATTAATTGCCCCTTGTGGGAATCGAAACCACAACGTTCCGTACCAAGCGCTCTGGCACCTGCGCCCTAACCCTCACGCCCATCACCTCCCTTAAGACTTAAAACATAGCTGATTAAATCGTTTGTTGTATCCCGCAAATTCGTTGTTGCTTTTACAAATGCTGATTTAAATGAATACATTATTTTTTACCCAATTATATTATGCACCATCGTTTTCTCTCACTTCAAATTCAACGAAGAAATGCTTTATTTGCTATAAAATGGAATATTTTAAAAGAAATTAAAACTTCAAGGCTTAATGAGAAATTAAACCTTCAATTGAAACAATAATAACGGATTTCCTAACTGAGAATGGTTTAACTTTAAAAATTCGAAAAAAAAATGTCTTATTTACTCAAATTACTGGATGTGGTGTATACCCAAAAGTCATCTAAAATCGAATAATTAATTGCTGTTGATTCTGGGAAATAAACGACTCAACTTGAAGCTATAAAAAATTAACAGGAATTATGATGATGTGATCAGGCCTCTTTAAAATGCCAATCCACCAAAAACAAAAAAACAATTTCCATGAAATCCAGTTATCAGAATATAAAATAAGTGGATATGAAAAAAATGAGATTAATTTTGATAATTCGCGGATAATTCTAAATGAAGGTATACTTTCGATTTGAATATCAAAAATTGATAATCAGTTATTGTTGGGGCAGAATAAACCCTATCTCTTGCATTTATTTCATTTCAACCGACATCGAACTTCATTCAGTATTACTCAACGTAGCGATGACAAATTAATCCTACAATAATAGTCTAAATAATTTATTTAGCGAGTATAAATAATTATTGTAAATATTAAGCTTTTGAGTGTAACCAAGCTTTGGTGTATTCACCATATAGAATACATTAAATCTGAATCCTTCGTACCATTGACAAATACATCGTATTTTAGAATAAACTGAAAACTCATATGATTATTTGCTTATATTCTTGTTATTAAAATATTTTTATTTGAATACTCGTTTATTATAGTTTTCTTTTATAGTTCATCATAACTTTACTGTGACAATAATCTCTTTCTTACATGCTATAAGAAGAGTTCCCACTGTCCAGTCGCTGGATATATTTCTAATTAATTTAAATAGGTTTTCCAGAACCGTTTTCTACCAACTTAGCGCACATTTACGTGTAAACATATTATCCTTCAGGAGACATCCTTACCAATTCCTCAGGTGTTAAAAATAGTTCAAAAGAATTTCCCCGTGGTTCTGAAGTCCATTATAGCTGAAATTAACTATTGAGCTGTGATTATGAAAGGTAAGGCATTAAGCTGTGTTATAATTACTAACTTGTTGAACTGAAATCCTAAGTACCTGACTGTGAGCCTCAATATTGATTTTATAATAATGCAGCATAGGAGCAGAAATTATTTATATTATTAACATAAGAAATAATTTATTAAATTATTTGTAATATTAAGATAATTAATTACATCTAATATTCAATGTTGACATATATCTTTTTTATTATTTTTGTTTTATATATTTATTTATGTATATATTTTCCTAAATTAAATAATAATATTTTTTTTACATAATCAATTTCTATATTTTACATTATTTATGCTTTTACATAAATTATTTTTATTTTTTACATTACTTATATTTTTCAAATTTCAGTGAACAAATAAGATTTTTATGTTACTGTCAAATGTTTACTAACAGTTGCATCAAAGAATGTTTTAATGAAAGGACTTTTATAAAAAGTGTATAAGTTAAAACAGTCACTATATTATCTTTTTTAGTTAGTGATAAACCTTAGTAATAAATTATAAATCTAATTTATTAGTAGGCAATTTTATATGATCTAGTTATCATTCATTTAATCTATGGTTTCAAAATTTTAAATAATATGGAACCTAATTCCTTAAATTATTAATGATTACTAGATTTTAGTTTTGCATTAGTTAATGTTTTCTTTGGTGTTCTATTTAAATTAATTCAGTTATGTTTATGTTTATGTGGTTATGTAATGTAATTAAGAGTAAAGTGGTTTAAAAGAGAACCACGCCAAAGAGAATAAATTAAAGTTTTTTAATAGGGTTTTGTTAATTATCAACAAAATTTTAAAAAAATTATCGCGATTTTTAATTAGTTGATAATTGGTATAAAATATTTTCTAATCAAACCGTTGTAAATTGAACAAAAGTATACATTGTTAGTTAACCATAAATCATGAATAATTTTTTCAAAAATCCTAATATGGTTATAAGCTTTAGCAATAAACGTTTTTAATATTCGCATTTTTGAAAAGTTTTGGTGCTATTTGAAATAAAAAATTGATTCCTTTTTTTTTCAAATAATGACGGAGAATTGATGATTGATTTATCAAGATCGATAAATATTTCTGAATGTTTAATTAATAACTAAAATAAACATATCTATCTTTATCAAAAGTAATAAAAACTTCCTCTGAATTTACTTTTTACAAACATTATTCCCATTAGGAAATGGGAGCTTCTGATGTTGTTTGAAGCTTTTTAAGAGGGAAAGAGGGAACGAGTGAATTTGCGAATTTAAAAGGTTTGGAGAGGAGGCGCTAAGAATTTGACGGGTAAATGGATGTCAAAGGGATTCACCTGACATAATGAATAATATGTCAAATGGAATAGTTTTATGGGTAGGAATATAAATGTCAAAGTTTGTCATAAAGAATTAAAAGGCGGTAGGTAGATCCGAATGGTAAGAGATTCCCGAACATGAAGGGTTGAAAGCAGCTAATGAGTCTCTTTCAACAAATTCGCTCCCTGCGTCGGAGTAAGGATAAATGAGATAACATAATAGCTATTGTCTTGTACTAAGCAATATTTTTAAATTGCAGAAGAAATACATTACAATCTAAAATATAATTATTTTTTAGGCAGAATCTGGACAAGACTGTGAGGCTCAAATTTTATTTTGGGGTAGAAATAATTGCTTGATTTGATACAATTGTAAAAAGAGTAAGTTGTCCTTTTTACTTAGATTGAATCCACATGAGTGTTAAGCATAAAATAAAATAAATGAATATTAAAAATATTGTTTTCCCATTAAAAAGTACAAATCCAATTTTTTTTCTTTGTTGTACATTTAAATGCTAAAATCTAAAAAAGGAATGATAAATGGGTTGTTCTGTTTTAGACACCATAACATTATGTAGTATGATTTTTTTTAAATTTTTATGGCTTAAGAAATAAGAATGATTTTGATCAATGATAAGGCACTAAAGTACAAACAGAGAACAAAAACATTACAAGGGTTTTAGTCTTTAATTTTAATTTTAAAAAATATTAATAATAAAGCTATTAAAATACTTATGTATGTTTTATCAGTTATGATGTTATTATGAATATTATAAATTAAGTCTGCAACTATAACGAGGTCTTTTCTATACAAGCATGGTAAATTAAAAATTATTTTTTAAAAATCAGTTTTTGGGACAACTCCATTATTTTTTAAGATAAATATATTAATGAATAAATCATACTGGGACTCCAGAAACTCGCTCTCCTCCTTTGTGAGTAGAGACTTAAAAGTTTGGAGCTTCTTCATCTTTTATAAACTCTTTAATTATTAATAAAAATAAACTATACAAACTATTAGAAAATTAAATACAAAATCACAAAGGAAAAAAATCAATCATCCAAAAGCTCAGTATCTATCATATCGACATTTTATTGCTAAAACATTTAACAGTTAATCGTGCTAGGTAATAACCGACCCACCTATTTTTATAGCGTAGTGGATCGGGTATATCTCATTTGAGGCGTGACAATGATAGAACATATAAACATGAGCATAAAAAGATTGAACTCAGTAAAATCTTGAAAACTTTATGGATAATCATATTTCTTGGTAACAAAGTTTGCTAAAGTTCTCACGAAAACTCTGGTATCCCATCTAATGGTCACAACGATTAATCTTTCAAAGATATTTGTTACAAACATGTAATTTCTAACAAAATCAACAGGTAAAGTAACAGTGTTAGTAGAAGAAGAAAAATATTTGTTTTAGGTTTTTTTTTAAAAACGTGTGATTTTGAAGTGAAAAAACCTTCCAAAATGATTATAAAACATATTTAATATTTTTCATTGTATAACGTTTCGGGACAATTGTCCCGATGTATTCAGAATTCAGAGATAGATAAATGCACCAATAGTGATAGACAATTAATCAATGATTACCAAGATATACATGACTACCAGATATACATATATCTACCTGTATGTATGTATTCAATTACTTATTTCATCAGGGGGGTACGAAAAAAAAGACAATTAATAAAATAATGTAATGTAAAGCAATTTTAAACTATGATTGTATAGATCACATGTCTCCAATAGTGAAATTTAAAATGTGATGAATATGTGGTAAATATGATTACAAGAATTTAAATATACACATATAACATAGACAAAAATAGTTGATAAGAATAACTTAATTTTAGGATAGTAAAGGTACATGAGCATGGGACAATTTTCCCAAAACGTTGTACAATAAAAAATATAGAATAGGTTCATTCAAGTTTTTTTACCTCAACAATTTTATAAAAACTAATAAACTTCCTCAAAAGAAAATTAGGATATTAGTTTTGTATATCATTAGCGTACACAGGATCAAAATTAGGGAGGGCAAGCCATAGTCAATCAGGTTGTGACATTTCAGCCCGGAAAAGGCAAATGAAACCAAACTTTTAAGAAAATGATATATAATTATCCCAGTGCTTTATTAGTTATTAAAATTAGTATTTGCTTGAAAAAAAAATTTTTTTTATTAAATTAATATTTTTTTCACCCCTGGGGGACAGCTGCCCCCTCCTTCCTCCCTCTGGATACGATATTATTGATGACAATATTAAATCTATAGTGGAAATACAAATGAGAAAAATCGAAAATATTGTGAGCAGATAATAGAACAAACAATATTACTTATTCCCTACCATTACATATATTACTATGGACCAAATCAATTATCGGATTGGTTTTAATTTTCTTAAAGTGGATTAGACGCTACGGATGTGTCTCCCTCGTTTTAGATTCGTCTTTTTTGTGATACATTGAAAAAAAAACCGTTTTGATTTTTTTTTTTTTTTTTTTTAAGGACACTATAATTTGAAGCGGTAGCAGCAACCAGCCCAACGGTTGTCAGATCGAATTCTGGTCCCAACCGGGCTTTTTTCAAGCAAACAATAATGTAAAACTTACTCCTCCCCCCGGGCATTTGTGAGGCCCGTTAGCCAATGGCCTATCACAAACAATAGGCGTGACCAACTCTACGAAAAAGCCACGTCAAGAAACGCGCGATGTATTAGGAAATACATCAGGCGAGGACTTAAACCTCCATGGTCTGTCGCCCATTTAATAATAATAATAATTTGAAGAGAAAGCAACTCAACTTTTAATGAATTATTATTTTATATAAGTAAGAGTTGGGAAGCATCATTTTAACTGTGCCTTGGGGCTTTTCCTTTCAAAATGAATGTTGAAGGAAAAGGTGGGAGTCTGGTTCAAATAAATTAGTGCTACCTCCATGTTGCAATGAGTATTTGATCTCGTAATTGACATCATTAAGTGCATTGGAATAATTCGTTTTTTATTTTCATTTTTTGCTCTCCTCGAACCCTCCCGCTATTCTAAAACTACTAGTGCAACGAAGGACTAGCACATTGACGTATATGGTATATGTTGCTGAGGATTCTTCATGAGCCGCTAAATATTAAAAATATTGAATGATTGGTGCAGTAAAACTTCTAGGCTGCTCAGAAGTATTTGTCTTTTAGGCACTGCATTTTTCTTGCAACATTAATTCAAGTAGGGATTCTCCTATAAAGCTGAAAATATTAGAAATAACGGCGAAGTTCATATTCACAATTGTATTACGGAATGAATGGTTATTTTTTTTTTTTTTTTGGGAGGGGGGTAGGGAGAGAATCCTGCCTAACTGAAAATATAGCAAAAAAAGGAACTACCTCCTTATTGCTGCTGACTCCTGTATGATTCTCTAACGTTTTAAATTTTCTCTAATAAGTAAAATTTTCCTTTATTTTATATAACTAGTGTAAAACTAACATAACTAAAGCTCTGTTTATGAAGTTATCATTACATACACACATGTACTTTTACATTGTGTGAATGTTTAGAAGGGACGGGATGACTTAGTATTTGGGAATAGTAGTTGGTATATATTTTATTTATTTTTTATTTTTTTAGGTGAGAACAGTCATAAATTAGATATTTCTGTTTTAGGTGAGAATAGAACATAAATTAGATATTTTTAATATTACTATTTTTCGTAGGTGAGAACAGAACATAAATTAGATATTTTTAATATCACTTTTTTTTTTGTAGGCGAGAACAGAACATAAATTGGATATTTTTAATATTACTATTTTTTTGTAGATGAGAACAGAACATAATTAGATATTTTTAATATTACTATTATTTTTTCGACATTGTATGAAATTAATGAGTTAGTATATTTATTTCGCAATTAATCCATATTAATTTTGTATAATATGATAATTTATATTAATACCGTCATAATTTTTACAATAATTGAAATCAATAAAGATTTCATTTATTAATACTGATGTGTCCTAGAAATTTTGCGATAAAGAAATCGTTATTTCAAGTTCCTTCGTATTTTCTTGAAGCGAGTCCCAAGTTACCAATAGTATTGAAATAGAACCGCGATAAAACTAAAATAGCCTGCTTCTAGTGACAGGGGCACGGTCTTGGTAAACATTGAAATCCGGTTCATCGTTCGAGGCAAACAAAATATTTTAAGTAGTTTCAATGTACATCTTCAGGCAAAGCTAATATCCACAGTAACGTCCCTTTCGACAAATTGTACTAAATCCTTCACTACTCTCCTAGCTCTAGCGTAATTAAAATTATTTTTTTTCATCCTTGTCTAAATCGTACAAATTAATTCAGAATCAGGGATCGCTTACAGTAGTATGTTTATACAAATATTTTAAGAGTACCTTTATACTAAGTTCCCTATTAACAAATACTAAATATTAAATAATAACAAATGAAAAATTTTCAGTAAGTATCTATTATACCACAATATTTAATTGTTCATACGTTTTTTATCTGATCTTTATTGCTTGATACATATTTTAACATTTAAATTGGCTCAATGAATTTCCATTAAATATATTTCAGTAACTACAGGAAAAGAATATATGATTTTGAGATAAAGTATCAAAAAAATCAAATATAATCCTGAATCTTATCATCGTAAATGACATGCGCAGAAACTGCTGAGGATAAGTTACCTTAGATGGCTTAGCTAATTTTATTTTTAAAAACAACATGTTTTTAAAATAAAACTTCAGGGGTGCCTAGAAATTAAAAATCAATTGAATCTCATATATGGACCTCAGATATGGATTTTTGTAGGGTTATTTTTAAGGAACGTAGAATGATTATATGGCAAATTCTTAATTTTAATTTCATTTACATACCCTTTTACAATAGAAGCTATTTTTTACCTTTTTCCAATTTTAACCACTTTTACAATGTTGCTGGATTTAATGATTTCTTTCATTTCTCTGATCTTCCCGTTTTAAAAAAAAATGTTTCAAAAGTAAGATAATAAGGCCGCTAAAACGGGGTTTAGAGGATCGAAATTGCAGGGTCCAATTAAGGTAGTATAGGCTAATGTTAATCTATACTATCCTAATTGTACCCTTCTACACTACCCTGTAATCACAACCTATTAATGCCGCAAGGCAATCCAAGGGAAATGTCACACTAGGATACATATTCCATTTCTTGGATTATGTATGTACTAATAATGTTATATACATTTATGAAGAGTACGAAAAAAAAATTGACCGAGGTTGATTCTTTTGCCCCTACTAACTTATATATGCATACCGAGTGACGATCAGTTTTAACTTATAAGTTAAATTTCACATTTCATTTTTCTCTTTTTAAGTTTTCAACCAGTTGAACAGATTCGATACTTAGGACTCCATCTTGACAAGAGACTTACTTGGAATCCACACACAAGACAAACGACAAGAAACTGCTCGTAGATTCCGATTGCTACAACACATACTTGACAAACGCTCTAAACTTCCCATTCACTACAAAAAATTAGTATACACTACAATAATCAGACCAATTTGGACATATGGAATTCAGCTCTGGGGCTCCACCAAACCATCAAATTCTTCCCGCATCCAATCGTTACAATCCAAAATCCTACGTAAAATCCATGATGCTCCTTATTACATCACAAATAAACTCATTCATAAAGACCTTAACATCGCGTTCGTTGCATATTTGACCCAAAACAGATATGCGTCTTTTTATTCTAAACTCCTTAACCATCCTAACCCATTAATTCTTAATCTTTCATCCTTAACAATCCCTGATAATCCTCCGAGGCGCCCACTAAGGGTGGTTCCTTCCCAAGATATTCAAGTGTATATGAAACATACTACATATTTATCTATTGTATTATTTTGTACAGTTGTAAATTACATTAAATAAATAATTAAAAAAAAAATAGTTTTCAACCAATTAAGTCAAAGCTGGTGCCGAAACCTTTAGATACAGATTGAGTAAGTAAGTCACGATTCATTTTTTTTTATTCCTAACTTTCGTAAAATTTTCCGGACATTCAGATATAACAGCTGACTTTGTTGTCGGACCGACAGTTCTGTAAAGTTTCCACTGAAAACCCACACAAGTTGTGGTGACAAGTGAGATTCCACAGCTACCGAAAACCATTTTAGCAGAAGCATATGCCACTACGCTAGAGTGAGGGTCCGTACAGCAACTGCCCAGGACCTGAGAAAGGTAGTGTCGGATCTAGAAAGATTTACTGGTAAGGCCGGGGAATTAAATCATTTTTTAAAAGGTAGTGATCGCTTAATGGGACGTATTGAAGCGAAGAAGTCGGAGAATCTGCTGGACAGCGAGCAAGCAAAAACATTAAAGGCAGTGAGATGAGAAGACGTTGTGGATGTCGTGAAGGAGCGACTGAAAAAAGTATTTGGAGAGGGCAAGTGGTCCTCAGAAGAGGGTATATTTTAAACGTTCCAGGAAGAAGCCACAGCAGCCCAGTTTGCTGGTGTTATACTGACACGGTCCAACAGGATAACGGAGAAATATAGAAACATGCTGGATGTGAAAGAAGTGGGCGGCGGATTTTTTGGCATCAACCATAAAGGTGCAACTAGCGAAGGAGATGGGCTTCCATTGGAAGGACTGCCAAGTGAGCATTCATTTGTACAGTGCGCGCAAGAATTTAAACTATATGTAAAAAACACTATTAAATCATGTTATGAGTTGTATTGGAAGAGAAGGCGAGAGGGTTAGAGAAGTTTAGAAATGCTAAGGTATATTTACTTATACTAGCTATATAAACTATTTAACATACCATCCAGTTTTCAAGTCTTCTAATACATAATATCTCACCATAAATATTTAGCAGGTACAAAAATATACATTCATAGAAATAATTTTTCCACCTAGTAAACCTTCATTTTTTATAGCTGTTTCAAATCATTTTAGGACTAATTATAATCCAAAAGGGTTGTGAATATATTTTATAATTAAAGCGGTAGACAAATAAACAACACCGTTTGAATGACGTAACACTAGCCATACTTCGCTCTCTGAAATAAATTCAACAACTTTCTAAACACGTTTTTGTATTTCATAAAACTTATCCAATGCAAAACGTGAGCTGGGTAAAAGGTAAAACATGATTACAACATATCATTAATGCAAAGAGGAATCTTATTAAATAAATATAATGAAGGACAAAAATAGTGACTGAAAATAAAAAAAATTTCAATTTTTGTTCATAAGTCATCAGCAGCGAAAAAAGAAGTTAATGCAAATAAATATAAACGAAACATAAAAACAGGATAATTAAATGACAATAAGAAGATAAAACTATTCTCAGCTACGCAATTTATTTTTTATTTCTTATCAAATTTCTATATTTTTTTTATAATTAAATTATAAACAAATCTACAAAGGATTCTCCTCATTGAACAGGATATCACCTCCTAACAAGCTCAAGCGCAAGTTTTTCTGAAACATAATATTCCTTTAATGCTTTTAATAAGTATAACAAAAATCAAAAATATAAATAAACAAAAAGTATACAAAAACATACTGATCCTAGTTTATTTCGTAAAGCTTATTTCCATAATCGCACCACTTGTGTTCTGATCAGTGGAGCCATGTAAATGATTTCTGCTACATTTTCTTTGCCCGTTTTGTCTTCTTTATCTGTTCAAGAATTATCTTTTAATAAGTAAATTAAAAAATAATTAAATACAATTAGAAATGTAATACTACATACAAATGTTAGTGAATATAAAATTCAGTATAAGAATTTTTTTATATTTATAACAACTTCCTTTTTAATGTACCATACAAATCTTTCACTGATTCATGAATTATTAAATTATTTTATAATAAAATAAAAATAGTGGTTGGTTAGTTTTTATCATAGCACATACCATGGTGAAACATAAAATTTTAATTTTTAGAATACTAGTAATTATGTCATATATATCAAGGAGGGCATAAAACATAAAATATCCGGGTTCAAATTTCACATACCACCTACGATTTTATTGATTTTTTTTTTTTTTACATATATCGTTAACCGTCATTTATATTACACATTAAACATTAATTAGGACTGCTATCTTCGCTTTCTTTTACCACAAAATGTTGTAAAGTTAAACCAAATAATAAAATTTATAAAGAATTTATTTTTTGTTACTCCTCTCCCTCTCCCTGATGAACCTTTTTTTCTTGCAGTTACGAATGGTTTCAGTATCTAGTTGTGTACACAGGTGTATGGTAAAAACCCTAAGAATCGTCGCACAATGTTTTATTTTGGAATCATTATTTTAATTAACCAGTAAATAACAAATAATATAATATCTGGTTTATTTTTGGATTCAACGTCACTTCAAACGTAAAACTTCAAAATTTGATGAGTGTTTTACATTCTTTTTTTCGGTCCATTACAAGGATTATTTATTAAAAATAATAAGCCAAAATTAAGTCTAAAGCACTGTAAATTCGCTTTACTTTATTTGATTGTCTAGTTATACATTTTATCATCAGCATCTGACTAAATAATTGAGCTGATAAAACACATTCCCACCATCTTAAGAGAAAAATAATCATAATATAATGGGAAAAAATTAAAATCAAAGTAAAGGAAACATCTTAATAGAAACTAAAGGACAACAAAATATTTAAAAATATAAATAAAATGAGATCAAATTAAATGTAAGGTAAAATAAAATCTTAATTTCTATTTTTGGTAATAATTTCACAAATTGATAACTAAAAATCCCAGCTCATGTAACTTTGATTGACTTGCTATAGTGATGCTAGTTTATTATTTGTTATAGTAGACTATTAGCGGCACATTATTCTCTAAAGAGCTTAATATGCAAAATCAGGGCTAGGTAAATCAGTGGAGTGGAAGCGGAGAGGAATATTTACAAAAAGGAATCCCCAAATGATGAGGCACTAACAAGATATGTTTTGTCAAAGGAAGCTGTTCAGTATCAGAGAGCTAGAAGGTCATCCTACTGGTTGGATATTCCAGAAGAGGACGGAGGAACGCGAGGAAAGACGGTAAAGCATATGCTGTACTTATTAGGGACATATTATGGAAATACGGATGTTAAGGAACTTATGAAGCACAATGAAGGACAACATACAATTGTAATTGGTAAGCGAAAGTTTTATTCTTTTTGAAATTCCAGAAAGTACTGAGTGAGTGGTGTCACAAATAAAATATACTAAATGATTTATTGATTCATTCAAAAATTATAGATCAGCTATTAACTCACGACCACAATTCAAAAAGATTTTCCCATGAATTTACAGATAAACTATGCTAAAGTATGGTAATGAATGTGGTGTAACAGAGATACAAGAAGCTTAATAATTGTATGAAATAATAAGCACTTGACTTAGAATAACAAAAGAAGTGTAATTGTCGAGGCATAATATAAAGTGACTACGATTTCTCTCATGGTAGGGATGGATTAGATAGAATCAAAACACGGCCTCTATGATGACTTCTATAACAGGCAGTCTTTTGCTTGATTTTAGATTACAATGATGGACATTCCTATTCACTTCAACATAAACCTGAGCTTCAGAGGCGTTGCCAAAACCTCTCTTTTTGGCTTCACTTTTGCTCCAAGGATCGTAGGTTATTCTACTCGCAAGATGTAGAAAAAATAGGAAGGGGGACACAATTATGATAATTTCGATAAAGGAATAAACCGAGTTTATTACAGTTTGGTAAGTTAAACAGTTTTATTGTAGTTCAGAAGTCCAAAGCAATAAACACATAGAAAGTGAAACGTTATATATGTGTTCATGAGTTTGAGAAATGGAAAGAAACCGTAGCTTACTAACTTTTAAAAAGGTTAGAGTTCTTGTCATCAATTCTCAAATTCTGCTCACATTTTAGGCAATGTCTGTATTAAGCTGACGAAAATGAAAATATTCCTAATGATAATGAGTTTTAGTATAAGAAGGAAAAGTGTTAAATATGAGAGAAAGAAGTTTAAAGAATATTAAAAGCAGAGAGAAGAAAGTGGACGACAGAGAAATGACACGAAGCTGAAAAAAGAGTTTGATATTTCGTTTTCACATAAATTTAGGAGCTTAAGACATTGAAGAATAAAATAGCAATTTATGTATTTAACTGTGTTGCATAAATATCCTTAAGTTTACAATCATTCACTTCGTATTCCTTTTACCATCCATATTATGTAATAACTTTAAACAATTAGTATCTGTCCATATAATTTAGACAATTAGTGCCGATGGTGGCAGAATGTTTACTCATGTAATCAATTAATTACGTTAATTATCATCACAGAATTAGTAACCGAATCAATATCACTGAATCTAGGTGAAGAGTAATATAGTTCCCTTGCCATTCTTCTTCATTAGGGGACTTAGTGTTTCACTTCCTTCAGGCTGATTAAGTATACAAAGTAAATTAATCTTAATTACTTAAAATAGATTAGATGTTTCAACAAAGCAATAGAATTTTAATTATCTGTGTACTTAAATGCCTTAAATTGAAGAAAGTTAATCACTTTCTAGCCTCTAATAACAGGGACTGAAAATATGTACGTATTTAAATTTCAAAATAACTTCAATTATAATTTAATCCTTGTTTTCGTAGTATAAATAGGCACTTCCAGGCAGTAGATTTTATTGAAAAAGTAGCTACAACATCCCAGACTTATAGAAGCCATGTGATTTCAGTTTCGTAAGTCTTACCGATTTTGAGCTAGGTTGATACAACATACACAGACAATTTTAAAAAAACTTGTAATTAAGGCAATAATGACCTATAATTAGGAGATGGCTTAAAATTAAAAAAATACGTTAGTGTTGCTGACTTATTGTTTTTGTGCAAAGCTGTTCACACACACAAATCATTTTGCATAACTTGGTTTTTTGGATTCACGGGACCTAAAACCGTATTTCCTTAAAAAACTTGAATTTGAGAATTTACTTGATTGCAATAATACCCACTACTATATATATATTCCATTGTTATTATCTGTGAATTTATAATCATATTATAATAAGTAATGAAGTTAATAATTATTCGTATGAATATATATTAGTGTTATTCATGCTTGTTATCAGAACAAAATAGCTCTATATGATGGTAACTTATAAAATTGGTCGGGAAACTAACATTGATTTACTGCTACTTCGTTTTCGAGGATTAAGAACTTAATGAAGTTTGCAGTAGAAAGTTTGTAAATTATTACTTGGCCACTGAAGTCGACTTCATCAATTAGCTATTGGATAAGGGTAGAAAATAGGAATTGTACCAGTCTAAGCGGGAAAAAAGTAGAATCGCTCAGTCTTATTAATAAGAAAGATAATCATTAAATTGAATATTTAATGAATTAATATTTTTATTTTAATAAAGACTCCTAACCTACACATATAACACCGTACTCCGTTCCACATATTTTCCTGACCCATGGAAATTATCAATAGTTATAACGATACCTAAACCCCAAAAGCTGCAAGAATACCCATCCTCCTACCGTCCTATCTCTCTATTACCAATCATGGGCAAAATCCTCGAAAAACTCATTTAAAATGCCCATACCCTATCCTAGATTCCGATCATGTAATCACACCAGTTTGGATTCCGAACATCCCACTCCACTATCTAACAATGTCATCGTGTGGTGGACGTTGTTTCGTCTTCTTTGGAGTGCGGAATGTATTGTGCGGGAGTCATTTTCGATGTAGAACAGGCTTTTGATCGAGTTTGCCAACCGGGACTGCTTATTAACACCGTAAATTCCCACCTTTACATACTTTCTTATCATCCGTTCCTTTATCATCGATAGATTATTCCGAGTAAACCACAATGGTTCCTATCCATCCCTCTATTCTCAGTCCGCTGAGGTTCCTCAAGGTAGTATCCTCGGTCCCATCCTCTACACCGTCTATCCTCTGTACAGCTGACATCCCAACGAATCCTAACACTATCCTCACCACGTATGCTGGTGACACATATGTGCTCGCTGTTAATAATAACCCTTTCATTGCATCCTAAACTCTCCAATCCTGTATCATAGCCCTCAAAGATTGGTACCTAAAGTGGAGGATTAAAATAAATCCTAACAAATCCCTTCAAATCACCTTTACCCTTCGTCGTAAACCTACCGACTGTCCTACTGTCTCCTTTAATAATGTTGATCTCACCCCTGTCGAACAGATCCGCTACCTAGGACTACATCTGGACAAACGACTAACCTGGAATCCCCATACAAGACTGAAAAAGCAGAATACTCCACGTCCATTTCGACTATTACTGCACTTACTGGACAAACGGTCTAAACTTTCAATTCACTACAAAAGACTGATCTACATGACTGTTAAAAGACCAATCTAGACATACGAATTTGGGCTCCACTAAACCATGGAATTCCTCTCGTATCTAATCATTACAATCCAAAATCCTCAATGCTCCTTACTTTGTCACAAATAAAATCATACATAACGACCTAATGTTCCCTATGTAACCGATCTAACCCGAACCAGATATCATTTCTTCCATTATAAACTCCCTAATATTCCTCTAGTTTCTAACCTTGCTTCCTCTTCCATTCCTGACAAACGTGCCTGAACGTGGCTGAATGAATATGGCCACGAGACCTGTTAATGTAAAACATTATTAGAGTGGTACCAATGAGTAGTTTCTCTAAACGTCTGTAGTACCCCATTTTAACTGAGATAAAATTTACTAAATGTATTATAATGCACAATTGTAAATTGTAATTGAAAAAAAAAGTCAATTAATAAATAACACTTCATCTATATGACTAACATAATCATATGACTACATGATCAACATCTGGCTTATTTTCCTATTCCACGTACTAGAAAAAATGTATTAATAAAACAAATCGATGTTTTCCAGAAACGATGGAGGGAGTACGTTGTAATAATAAGTAGGATTGGAATATCGATATCGGTATTATTGAAACATCAATATTTTGTCTTCGATAATACCAGAATGTCGATATTATCTTTTGATTAAATAATATCGCATTATTGTTACTAAACTTTGACTATCGATATTAATAAGAATTTCAAGTATCGAAATAGGTATGAAATTATTGAAACAAAATATCGATATTTTATTTCAAAGCTCTTCATAAAATTTTCTTGCCTGTTTTTCAAAACAAAATGTCGAAATTTCATTTTTATTATTTTCATAAAATTTTCTAGTCTTTTTAATTAAACTATCTATATTGTACTAAATCAATATCGGTATATTGTTGCTAAATTTTAATACTGATATTAATAAGAATATCAATAAAATATTAATATTATGTTGGAATATCGCTACCAGAGTTTGATATCTATAAGAAACAAAATTATTGGAATGTTTTTATGTTGAGGATGTCGAATTGGATATTATTTGGTAATATCTACAATTTAAATTGGATAATACTGGAATATTGATGTTTTTACATTTTCTTTTAAAGAATTTAAACAATTATATTTTACTTTATATTTTTTATGTTTATGTTATAGTTGTCTTGCTTCGCTGTTATTAAGAATCTTTTATGCTATATTATCATATCATAATTATTATTACTTTAATTCGTTAAATATTTGATATTTAGTGACGGTATAATATCGATATCGATATTTTATTTTAGATATCCCATCCCTAATACAAAGTAACAATAGCTAAAAGCTTCAAAGAACATTGGTAATGCATGTAAATGTTTAATATTTGACAGAAAGCGATAAAAAAAAATCCAAAAATAAAACCCTCAAAACATAGGCATTGGTATTTAATGGCCCAAGCCACAAACATATCATCCATTCTAAACACTGGAAGATTCAAAATTAATTCCATTAAATTACTTATAACCTTCATCGCAAACCTATGACATCGTACCGTAAAGTATCATTTAACAATGTTCCAATTATTCCTGTAAAGCAGCACCTACAGAATACATCTGTACAAGCGTCTTTAATGAAATCTTCATTCCAGACTAATGAAACGATGCTCGTAGTTCCGATTACTTGACAAAAGCTTCAAACTTCCAACTAACTATAAAAAGCTCATATACATTAGTATTATTAGGTCAATTTGAGCGTACGGAATAGAACCTAGAGGGGCTCCCAGACCGTCGAATTCCTTTTCCATTCAATCATTACTGTTTAAAGTTCACTAAATAATTTATAATGTTTCTTATTTTGTCACGAATAAAGCCATCTTTAGAGAATTTCGAGATCAAGAAGAGAAGTTTAATAGAGAGAAAGAAATTTAATAGATTGTAAGCTATTCCTGATCTTCAAAGGGTGATGGACGTGGGACCTTCTTACCCAGAACAGTCGTTAAATTGTTAAGTTGTTCCTTCACAAACTATTTGCATTTGTGCACAATTTAAAATTACGATTAAAAAATAAATAAAATTTTTATTTTCATTTGAATCTCAATTTTAACAGATTTTATTTTTTTTGGTAAAAAAATAAAAATTAAATTGATGTGGCACTAAAATCGTATTAAGATTATGGCTGATTTGGCCGAAACGTCGGACTTAGAAGAAAAGACATAGAAATATAAATTGTTTTGAGACTAAAATTTATTTTATTTAAACAATAAAAACCAGAAGTGTAAAGATTATGTATTGACAGTTTTTGTTATAAAATGTCGAATAAAACCTTAGTACAAATAGTACCTCGAACTTTATTAAAGGATGAACTATTACGTTCTGTCTTATATTTATACAAAATGTTAATAGAGATCATAGAGCTCATTCATACCATATTTACAAATATATAAATTAAATGATTTCAAAATAAGAGATAGGGGAGGAAAAAAAGTAATAAGAAAAAATTAAATCTAAAATAAAATAACATCTTGAACTCAATCGTTGCAGGATTTTAACTACAAAACCTGCACAATTACATAATCAACTACAAATATTTCTGAATATATTTGGTTCAGTGTTAGTTGGATATAATTAGATTTGCTTGAAAGTATGCTTTATTTAAGAGTAGTAAAGGCATCAAAATAATTTCTTTCACGTTTAATTTAAACCCTGTTATATTACAGTCATAGTTATTGATTTATAATAAAGACAAATATTTTACGATAGTAAACAGATAACGTTCCATTTATTGCTCCAAATTTACTTCAATAATCATAAATCATTAGATATTAATCCTACAGATATAAATTCCGATATATATGTACAAAAGTATTCAATTGAAAGAAAAATCAATAAATATAGTCAAGGTTAGTTTTTCCCCTAGCATAAATAACAGCGGATTAATAAAGATATGTTATCAGTGTATTTTGGAATTTATTTATTATCTATAGTTTTTTGATGAAAATAATTCTAAAATATGAGATCAAGTAACGGATATCAGCGTTTCGTAAATTTTTTAATTAAAATTACATGTAATTTTCCAAAGCAATATGCAATGCATAAATATCGCTGTCAATGAAAAATAGGTTGAAACCGCTCACAATATATAAACAAAAATCTGAACGAACTTCTATACATACAATTTCAAAACGAGCTAGAACCAAAATAGAATAATTATTTTGCATTAATCAATGTTAGTCGCTGAATATTGAAAAAAAAATCTTCAGAACCTGTTATAAACATAAATCTAAAATTGAAACACAAATTTATTTATTCTTAAATTAACATTCTTTCGCAACATATATTACGTATGAAAATTTATTTTATATATTAAATAATAAATAAATTGAGATTAAAGCTTCAACTATAAACTAATGATCGTATTTATGAATGACTAAATAACAAAATGACCGTTTCTATTTTATCATTCAGTTGCTTTGGCATAGTTTACTATTTATGTCTACTTAGACGAATTATGAATTCACCTCAATCGCCGCCTTACCTGGAACCACCATATCAACATCAAACTATCTCAAACCAATCCAAGGTTAGCAATGCTATATCCTATCCTAAATATAAAATCTAAATTAAAATCAGACACTGCTATTGTTATTTTTAAAACTATTCTCAGGCCATTGCTAATTTATAGCTGCGAAATGTGGGGAATCCTTTATGAAAAGGAAAAAATTTCTTCTCAAAATAAAGTCGTAAGAATTGCAGTGGATGTTCCTTGGTTTGTAAGAAAAAGCCAATTGCATTGGGAATAACAAATAGAGACAATAGAAGATCACATCAAATAAAAGGTTCATGAAGTTCAACTCCCAGTTACCGACAGTTAAAGAGCTGTGACCTACAACTTGGAAAACTCAACCACAACCCAAAAAGCCCAGGTTGCTGCAGGACATCGAGTTATAAATTCTATATTTATCAGTTTAGTTATTGTCACTCTAAAATTTTATTTTAAGTTAATTTCTTTTTTTTTCTTAAATTTACTTTCTTTCTTTTTTCCATTAGAAGTAAATATTTTTTTTGTTAAATCCATAGATGTCACTAAGTTTACTTTCATCTTTGATTAAGAATTATTATTTTAACCTTTTTATATTTCCTTAATTATTTGTTTTATTTATAACATTGGATATAGTTAGGGGTATCTTTTGTTGAGACTAAGCTCCTCCCCCATAATCAATTGTTAATAAAAAAATATTTCCCTTACATTAACCATGTATGGCCCACCAGGGCCCTGTTTCATAATAAAATACAAACTAATACTATTAGTCTTGTAGATTTATCTTAATTCAATTACACTGACTTGTACTATAGTAACTTGTACTTTAGTATTTTTTAATTCCTGTAATATCACTAATAGTCATCCCTATCATGAAAAAATAAGTATTAGTGTTATTAACACACAAGTTTCTACACTTGTACTATGAACTAATACTATTAGCTTTCATTATGAAACAGGGCCCAGGCCGAAATGGTATTAAATAAAACATATTTATCTTAATGTTTGGGTGGTAAGTGAAAGTTGTATGATACTCCAACCAGATTAATTAATAATGAATAGTGATATTAAAATGTTATAACTTGTATAAAGTATTAATTTCTTAATGAAACAATCAGTTCTAATGCCTTATAAATGATTACCTTCCATGTTGTAATCGGAATCGTTAGACGACTCCATAACGCCTTTATTACTTCCTTTGACTGACACATCTACGAATAAAAAGATCATTATTAGTTTTATCTTCTTCAATATTTCAGTTTTACCGGTAATAACAACAAGGAAAAATTGTTTCCCAAAATCTCCATGACGGAGAAAGTTCAGCAAACAAAAAAGTATATTTGGATTTTTATGTAAATTCGTATTTATTTTTCTTTTTTTTTAAAGAAGGAAAAACAAAGATTAGCTTTGTTTTTGCTTACAAAAATATTTTTTCCCATTTTGATTGGTCAGTGAAAAGTATTAATTTCTACATGAAACTATGTGTTATTGGTCTAAATTCTATGAATACTGTATATGTGTACTCATATCATAGCACTATGAATTAATTATATACCATTCAATATGTTTTCAGGTGTAGAATCTTTTAATGCAGCAATTTTTTAATAATTTAAAGTGAAAATAAAACATAATAGTTTTACAAAGGGTTAATTTCTAAATTAAAAAAATCTGTTCGACTAGCTTATAAATTATTACCTTCAATGCTGGAATCAGATCCGTTAGAGACCTCCATAACTCCTTTCTTATTTTTTTCGACCGAAGTATCTACGAAGAAAAGGCCCATTATTGGTTTTATTTATTTTTATATTCTATTTTGACTAAAAATAACAACACAGGAATAAATCTTTAATAAAGTGAAAATTTCATGCAAAAAATTCTATTCTTCGATTTCTATGAAAAATCTTTTTTTTTCGGTTCCTTAAGGATTGAGACACAAATATTAGCTCATTTTTCTTACAAAAATATTTTCCAAAATTGTTTAAATACTGTACCCACGGAGTAATTATATATCATTCAATTCGTTTTTTCGCGTAGAGAAATATTCCCACTGCACCTAATCTTTTAACAATATATAATGAAATTAAAATATCATATCTTGTAGAAAAGGATTAATTTTTTTTTATAAATCTTTAGGTTCTAATGCTTTATAAATTATTACCTTTCCTGCTGGAATCAGATCCGTCAGATGCCACCATAACACCTTTGTCATTTTGTTGAACAGAAGCATCTAAGAAGGAAAGGTCTATTATCAGTTTTATTTTATTTTTATATATAGCATTTCTACGTAAAATAAATACACTGAAAAAATCTTTAAGAAGGTGACAATTAAATAAAAAAGGAATTCTTTGATTTGTATGAAACTTCTTATTTGCTGGTTTCCTGAGGAGCAAAAAACAGTTTCTGGCTTAATTTTTTCATACAAAAATATTTTAATTATATAACTAATTATATATCATTCAATTTGTTATCCCGTATATAGTATTTTCTCAGCACCAAACCTTTTAATTATGCATAGTTAAATAAAACATAATACCTTATACATAGGAATAATTTGTTTATGAAACTTTGTGTTTTGATGCTTTAAAATGATTACCTTCCATGCTGGAATGAGATACGTCAGACTTATCCTTACCATCTTTCTGACTTTTTTCGACCGCAGTGTCTAAGAAGAAAAGGGCTATTATTAGATTTATGTTTTTCAATATTGGATTTCTACTAGAAATAACAACACGTAAAAAAATCTATAAGAAGCCGAAACTTTAAAGAAAAATATTATTCCTCGATTTCTATAAAAATTATTATTTACTGTTACAATTATTATGTGGAATAATATTCCCACTGCGCCAAATATTTTAATATTGAATAGTACAATTAAAATATAATAGCTTGTACAAAGGACTAATTTCTTCATGAAACTTAGTATTCTAATGCTTTATACATTATTACCTTCCATACTGGTATCAGATACGTCAAACTTATCCTGAACATATGTGTTGCGTTTTTCAACTGAAGTATCTAGGAAGAAAAGGATCATCATTAGTTTTATTTTCTTTGATATTCGATATTCACAGGAAATAACAAAACGGAAAAAACCATGTCCAAAATCTTTATGATGGCAAAGATTACGAGCAAAAAATATATTTTTTTTTTTTTTTGCTTTCCATGAAAACTCATAAAATCTCTCCTTACACAAATATTATTTATACCAATCTTTGAAAGTATTTCTTCAAATACTTTATAAATTATTACCTTCCATGCTGGAATCTGATTCGTCTGAATTTTCCTTGTTACTTTCTTTAACTGATATATCTAGGAAGAAAAGGGTCATTATTAGTTTTATTTCCTTAAGCGAATCTCACCTTTAAAGGTTTTTTAATTATATACCTAAATTGTTAAGGACATGAGGAAAGTGAATATAGACTATATATTAGAGCCTTATCGGTTCAATGTTGATCCTTTTGAGCCAGGATAAAGGTCTTAATTCAGATAATGTTGTGACGACAGAGAATTATATTTGGAACACAAAGTATTAGTAATTACTAATACTAAGCAATCGCTTGATTAATATTATTTACTTTGATGTATCTCTATAAGCTACTCAATACGCCATGAGACTTAATGTTTATTAAACATTGTAAAAATTAATGTTATATTTACAGTACTGTTTCTTTTTCTTAATTTTTTTAAATTATTTCTTTTCCAAAAATGTATTTAGCTTATAAGGTATTAAAGCGTCAACACCAAGTTTAAGTAACAAATGTATATTTACTTTTCAGAAAACTAAAAAAAAAAAACTTTGAGTTTTACTTTTAACTCACCATTTAAGATTCTTTATTTTTTTTTTTTTCTGCAACTGTCTACTACCTGGGGCCAGGGAATATTTGATGTTTATAATATTTTATTTTAGAAAACCGGCTCTAATATATTAATCTAATTAATTAAAATATTCTATACTTAATATATTAAATATATTTAGTGTAAATTATCGATAATTTTAGTACAAGATCTCTACAGATATGGTTTTCTACTTGGTTCTTTACCATAATCTCCATTAAAGCATTTAATTGGAAAGCCAGGAAATTTGGAAAATGCTTTTGGCTACCAATTTGATATCACAAGAAAACTTTTTGTATGAAGCTTAATATTTCCAAAGAAATGTTTCTTTTTTTTATATTTCGTAATAAACAACGTATTATGAGCATGTAATTCGAATTTTACCTCAAATAATAACAAGAAAAATACTCTTCCAAAATCTTTATGAAGGCGAAAAGGTTGAGCAAAACATTTTATTTTTTGATTTCTTCGAAAATTCCTATTTCAGGGATTTGAATAGGGAATAACGAATTGTTGCTATGTTTTTCCTTACAGAAATATTTTACTCACTTTACTAGCTCAGACGGTTCAAATTGTATCCTTACTGCAATTGATTGAATGGCATTGAGTTGCTTGTATAACAACACAATGGAGTAATATACCATTTTGTTTGATTTCTTTGAAAATTTTACTACAAAAATACAAAAGAAAAAAAAAGATTTAGTAATATAAATATATTTGTAAAAACTGAAATTTGTTTTTAACGCCATTAAAAGTTTTTGTATAATAATTTAAATAGAAATAAAAAAGTTTTTTTCCTTGTTCAACATGTTAATGGTTGATAACTCTACTATTTTATATTATTTGCACAATATTGAGAAAATGTTGACCAATGGACCTAGCAAAGTTTGGTAAAATATATTTATAGGCATAAACCAATCTCATATTTCTTTTTCGCACCAAGAAAAATCTTCATATATGAATTTTTATAGGAATCGAAAAACAAATATTTTTATTTAACACTTTCGCTGTCCTTCTGTCTTCGATTTTTATTTGAAAATTACAAAGATTGCAATAACTACAACACGTCTCCAACAATATATTCGAAACGCTGAATTAGCTTACGTTCTTATAGATTACATGAAATGACACAAACTCTACCTTCTTAAGAATATAGAACCAGAGTAATGAAATATATATTTCATATTTATAGTTATAAAATACATGATATAAAAAAATGTCCCTAGCCTCCTATTGTTAGTAATAAATAAACAATTTCCTTTATTAAAAAAATGTATTAGATTTAAAAAATAAAAATTTATTGATATAGATGGCAAATAAGTATTTTGGTTACAAAAGTATTTGTTCTAACGAATAACAAAAAAACAAAAACATATTCTTTATTATTTTTTTTTAAATAAATGTTTCTTCAAACATTCTGCTTGTAATCGGATTATTTGTACAATATTTCATTCATTCATTTAATTGGATGCTGATAAATTAACTAAGCTGTGAAGTCTTGTTAAGATATGCCAAAAAAACATTTTTAAAAAATAATAATAATAAATATTTTTGTTTTATAAATATTTATTCAGAGTTTTCATTTATAAAGCCACTTCGATACTTACGTTAGGCTCAAAACTATCCCACGTTATTATCATACCTAAAACACGGAATTTGTTTTATATTCTGACTATGTTAGTATCATAGGTGATATCAATGACATACTCGATGTTGTACAATTTTTTTTTATTTAAATGTTTATCATATCCTAGCACTGAGAAATAAATTTACCTTCCTTAGTAGAATCTAACTCATCAGACACATCCTCTTTGGTACCTCCTCCCATTATATTATCATCCAGTTCTACTTCAGTATCAGTGAGGTCGTAACCACCAAGCTTACCAGCCGAGGCGAAGCCAAAGAAGAGGAGGAAAGCAATCAGTTTCATTTCCATTTTAGAACTGGCAAAATCTCTCGAACTCATCTCCCTTTTTAAAGGCTTGGGAATCAGATATTATACAAGGCGACAGATAGCCTTATCAGCACAGCACATATCCTTTTTGAACTGGTATTAAAGTCTTACTTTAGTATAGATTAAGCAATAATAATCGAGAATTATAAAGAAACATTAAACTACTCCTTACTATTTTAACTAAAAGTATATTTTACTTATTAATAATTACTTACACAAGTTAGTTGATTAAATTATATTATAAGTCCTAATTATCTCTCTTATTGTTAACATTTTTTTTTCAAATAAGATTATAAGCCCATTTCCTTAATTCTGGGACATCGTTTAATTCTTTAGAATAAGATTGGTTCTAAATTAGATCTTCATAAGCAATATCTGGTACGAAATATCAAATTTAGGAGTAACGTAAGTAAAATGAATGAATTAGTAATTAGTTTAAAAAAACTAGTGAATCGTTATGAATTTTAAATTTTAACACCTCGATTAAAATTTGTTTTCCTATTTCCCAAAGATGTTTTATCTTCCATAATTAATGACAATGTGAAATAGAGCTTAATGTGGTCATTCATATAAATATACAGAATAAAATAATAAAAAGTTAAACATATAATAAATAATATAGAAATATACCAAAAAAATAATAATAAATAATGTAACTCAATACAATAATCATTATAATTAGATAGTAGTAAATAAAATTATTCAATCTTAACACGCATAAATACAATAAAATAGTCTGGGAAACTCTAAATCAACCCTTGCCAGGTCTCTCGCGGAAGGAAAAGCAAGATACTATGAGATCCCAGTTACGTCACCCGAATTGAAAGCCAATGGAGATAAATAGCTCTAAAACTACATACGCTCACGATAATAATAATAATAATTTGCATTTTAAAAATACAAATACACCAAGTATTGAAAAAAAAACGAACAAAATGTACTACGGTAGCAGATTATATGTTTACTGGAGATTGATAAAAAAAAAAAAAAAACTTTATACATACGACTAAAATTTATAAAAATTATTTTATCAAATAAAATATACGTATTCACAAAAAAAATTAAAATAAAGTGTAAAATTTAAAAATTCTGGAACATTGACAACTTCAGTGGAGAAGCTATTGGAACACCAGTATTGATTGTAATTAGAAAAAAAATTCAGTATAATTATAACTTTATTTTAACATATTAATAAAATTAATTTTTTTATATCTTTATTATTTAACTGTTCCTGAGCTTAACTGTCATTATGTAAGAGGTGTGAGGAATGCACCAGTTCGATAGGAAAAATTATGCCCCTCTACAACTTCACACGTCTTGACTGTTGATAAGGAATAATTTGAACTTAATTATAATCGATTTCTTTGATTGAATTACCATGGAAACCAATTGAATCGGATATAAAAATCGACATGTTTTCAAAGTTGGTTTTATCTTTGCTAACACAGATCCGAATTAGATGGTTTTGGTTTCTATTTTTTTATTTTTTTTTAAATATTTAGTTACCTTTTCATTACCTACAAATTGTCACATATAGAATTTATTAAAGTTTTATTAAAGTCTAAAAAAGAACCCACCTCCTCAGTTTTGTGATCGTTTCATCACAATCGTCACATAGCTTTTACGGTTTACCTATATTTTCAGAAACAGTTTCCAATGAAAATTTTGTTGTTTTACAGTTATATATCAATGTAAAATAAAATCAAACAAATAATGAAATACCATACGCGATTGAAAGAATATGAAACCAAAAATTCAACATAGTGGTAATTTGATAACGCAGCATTCTAAATTTATGTAGAGAAAGGGAAGATTTTCACTCCTTAAGATTTACCTCCTAGCCTAATCTCCACCAACAAGGTTCTCTCTTGTGTTCTTTGCCTGTAGACGTATAAATTTCCGCGGGAAAATGTTGACATCAAATACATCGATTAATTAGTTAGTGAATTTTTGTATGGATTGCAGTCTTATTTGTCAGTAACATATTCATATATTTATTAATGGTGAGTGAGGTTGCACTGTGCCACTATTTCCCGGATGTGGGTTATGATATGGTTGTGGCAGGCAATAATTTAATCAGTTACTGCACCCATAAATCAACCCTGTGGGTCCGGGTGCACAACCAGCCTCTATAAAGTGTATATTCCTAATTAGGAGCAAAAGCCTGGCGGTTGAGAGTGATCATAAACAAATTACATCCATGCACAAAAGTAGTTTAAGAAACGATACTTCTTGACAAATTACTGAACCCTTGAAACTTCCTTGGTGTTTTCTTTTTCTTTGCGTTTATGTTGTTTTTTGTGACTATTGATGGCTTTTGTACGATCCTGACAATTCCCCAACTAGGAAACAATCTTGTTAACAATTAACTATATCTAATTGTCCATAATAATTTTAAAAACAATAAATATGACATCATAAGCATCACGAGATTATAACATACTTATCTAGTTAATTTTAACAGTAATCAGAAATGAACAAAACAATTTATTTCGTATCATCTTGTATTTACGAATATTATTTCGATAACATTTAAACGTTCTTTGGCTTTTATTCATTCTAACGAAGTTAATTTTATTCTCTTTATTATTTATCTGTATTTCATTATATTTGTTAAACTAATTTTTACAAAACTTCACTAGATAATTTGAGTACTTTCATAGGGTTCACTTCCGAGTGTACTGAACATATAACAAGATTTTCTGGAGTCGATTTGAACAGAACGCCCTTACCTCTTACAAAGTGGGCTGAAGGAGCTGTAGAATAACATTTAGAAAGTTTCAATTCTTCTTTGAATCCTGATTATTAAATGCACTTAGATAAAATATTATCTTTAGCCATTAGGTTATATAATGAAACTAATAAATGAAATTTATCTAGAAAGATAATCAATCACAGCCCACATAATATCTAACGAGTTGTCTTTTGCAGCTTCGTTCACCAGGTCTAAATTGGCCAAGTCGGTGACCCTCTTGCTGGCATTGACAAAGTCATCATTGTTGAGGGAATCGAAAGTGTTCTCTAGGACTTCTGACACTTGAGAAAGTAAGAGAAGCGAAAGTTGTCGTTTATCCATTCTTGAAAGATCGCTGTTCCACCTAGAGAGGAGTGCTTCTTGTACCTTCTTAACTAGTTGGAGCTTGGCGTCCGAATCCAGCACAGGGTGAGTGGTCACGTCAAAAATGAAAAAGTTCATCTTCTCCGTAGAAAGGACTCCCTTCTCGACTAGACCTTTGGCTATCCTCTCTCGCAAGTGTCTCATATGATATCTCCGCTTTAGTAGATTCCAAGAATCGCCACTGAGGTAGGTTATCCAAGAGCCTACATTCTCTGGTGGCTGTGTCTCTCTGATGTGTTTTAACGCCTCATCCAGGAGGCATTCACCAGTTGGAGTGCTGCTCGTGATCAAAACTTTCCGACGAAGTAAAGATTTCTTCTTTACTCCTTCTTCTTCCAATTTGATCCTTCCACGAATGCCTAGCTCAACTAAAATACAACCCCTGAGTCCAAAGCATAGGGATCCGTTCCAGAAGGAGGTGTAACCCTCTTTGTCTTTTAGACCTAGTAAGAACACTTCTTCCATTAAAGTCAATTTTCTTTTACTATTATCCTCGCCCTGGTCTTCTTCTGTAGCTAGGTTGTCCTCAGACCCAGAGAAGTCACCTCCACTGAAGAAACGTTGCACATTTCTTCTATGAACGATGTTCTCACTCTTTTCATTCTCTTCCATATTTTTTAAACAGTGATTTTCAACCTAACCTTACTGATGAAATATTTATTTTTAAAAAATTAACTTTTTAATTTTTATTGCATCAAGTAATGATATGTTAATTTTTTTTGTATCTATTTTTCTAAATACTAAAATAAAGTAACAGAACAAAAATAAAAATAATTAATTATTCAATGTTAGTAATTTTAAGAAATAAAGTAATCGTTATTTTAGCATATGAATGATAACAACAGCAGACTGTTGTCATAGAGAATATTAAGATAATTTGAAAAAGGCAGTAGAAAAATATTAATCTTTAGAAGATTATCATGCTATTAGTAATTAAAATAGTTTTGACGTCATATCGACATCCAATCTCATGTTGAAAAAGTGATCACGAATTTTCAGTTTCTTATCTTAGAAAATAATTCAAACTTTCTTTCCAACTAAATAACTGTTGTATACATCACAAAATAATTCAGATATGTAAAATTGCTGTGTTTTCAACTCTCGCTTCTCAATCTAACTAACCATTCAATGATAAGGAGTTTTAAATCTTTCGTTTGACAATTCGTCGTAATAAAAGGTTGCTTCACAATTCATAAATATATCAATACCAATAAATGTCCGAAAATAAGTTATAAATTAAAAATTATAAGCATATAAAGTATAAAGCATAAAATAAGTATAAGACATAAAGCATTTCTTCAAAGCAAATGTATCTATCAAATAAATTTTACTCAATAAATAACCAGTCACATAAACTGAAATACTTAAAAATATAAAATAATTTATAATCGAATCCTGAGACATTTTAACCTCGAAAGTGATGTGGAAATTCCATTGATTAATTTATTCGGGGTGCTACATTCAAACTGTATCCTATGATTTTATCTAGAAATATTTTTTTTATTTTTACAGGGACAATGAAAACCTTACGCTTTCAGCAGCATCGCCTTATACTAAATAAACCCAGAGTAAATTCTTTACAATTGTTTTCTGAAAGAAAGAAAAAGCAAAATAATAATTTAATTTCTTCCTTTTTATCTGCTTTCTTTCCCTTTGAAATAATAACTTCTATAGGTATAACTTAATTCAATTTCAATATAATTTAAACATAAAAATGAGAAAATAACCTACAATGATGATTCAAATGACTTTTTATTAGTATACTCCATTTTGAAGCAAGTATGCTTCTAAATTATGATACGGTATGTATTCCGGTTAGATGACGACCAGTAGATCTCGGAAGTTTTAAAATAGTTATAATGTAGTTATGGATTTTCGGAGTGATGATTGTGAATTTATACTCCATCTCTCAAATGTTTCTACCGGAACCTCTTTCTCTACCCCATTTGATTGGACTCACATTCGGTTTTATGGACTCATTTAAAACTAAAATTGAAAACGCAGTGCCTAAAAAAAAAATTGTATTAAAATTGTAGGTGATTTTCTCTTCTTCAATTTAGTATGAACTGGTGCGTAGAATAATACATAGTTTTCAATTTAGAAGCAGAAATTTTTAATAAATATATAAGATATCAATATTGCTTTTTTGTTTTTACTTTCGGCAGTATCTGTTGTCATAAAGTTGAGATCCATATCAGCATCCTAAGCAACATAAGTAAGTAAATTTTCAGAACTTATCCAAAACATTCGATTAATTTCTCATATAACTCAATTCTATTACACCAAGAACGGATGTCCAAGGCAAACAAAATATATTGAGTAAAAAATACAAAGAATTGCTTAATATATTATAGCTTGATGCATGTATACCCATATACTTTATCGTTATCCGTTCCTATCTCACTGACAGTTTATTCAAAGTATAACAGCGCACCTCAGTCTGTTGGTGTTGCTGAGGGTAGTTTCATTGATCAGTTATACAACTGACATTCTAAAACTGTCCTCACCACGTATGCCGCTGACACAGGTTTACTATCAGTAAATAATGACTTATCCATTGTATCCCAAACCCACTAATCCTCTACACAACCATTGAAGAATGATTTCAAAACTTGAGAGTTAAAATAAATTCTAATAAATCCCACCAAATTAACTTAACCCTTCACCGTAAGCCAATGACTTCCTGTCCTACAGTATCCTTAAATAGTACTCTACTTATGACATGTCGAACAGATTTGCTATCTAGGACTATATCTGAAGAAATTTTTTACTATGGCCTATCTGAACTACCGAATTTGTGCTTTGAGGCTCCACTAAACCTCCAATTTTGACAATGCAGACTCATCCGTAAAATCCTTAATACTCCCTGGTGTGTCACAAGTGATCAATCAAGATGACAACAATGTTCCATATGCTGCCGATTTGGCTCACTTATTTGTAATGCTACTTCTCCTTCATTACCTGAAAATCTTCCTCGGCGTCAAAAAAGTAAATGGCTTCGAAATCTTCTCTAAAAGTATTATTGGCGTTCTACTAATTGTTAGATTCCCCACACATGGAGTAATCACTCACCTTATTTCATGAGGTCTACTACCAGTTATCAATTGATCTGTTCTTTTGTGCTTAAATATCACCCATGCCGATCCGGTATACAAGATCCTGGTATTATTTATTCTGTTTCTTAATTTTAAATGTTTATCCAAATATTGAATAGAATTAATGAAAAGCAATGTTGGATAGCAATATATACCTCGCTCTTCAGCAGTTCAATACCCGGCTCTAGTACTTAAAGATTTACTGGTGGCAATAGTCGTTAGGTAGCAGTTTCCGAGCTTTTATTGTCGGCAATTCATTCCTCCCGACCTATGCTTCTAGAGTACACTTATTCTTGCGGTATAGCAAAGGATTGTCTTCGGTAATTCTTCTCAACGGGTATTGGGCAGAAATAGTACCTCAACCTATCCTAGGGAAATATATCTTTCTGGCAATAAAGACCTAAGTTTACAGAGCTCTCATTCCAGTTTTCTAACTGGAGCACAGAGACGATTATCAATAAACTATAAATTTTCTGACATTAACAATTTATTACTAGAAATTTCATGGCAAAATGTTCAGTAATACTTAATTTATGATAATCTGTCACCAATCTACTTGTCAAACAAAAAGTATTCAGAAATTAATATTTTTTTCTATGATATACAGTAAATAGACTAACAAAAAAAATAACTGGTTTGTGATTTGAAAAGAAATAAAATAAAATTTGAAAAAGTCTTATTTATGAACAAAATAATTCATACCTTAGAATAACAAACTTTGAAAAAAATTTCTGATTCTTAATTTATTAGATATATTGCATACCAGTATTGCTATTTAAAAAAACAGTAAATTGACGATATAAAAAATAAATAATAAAACTTTTATTAGAAGGTTATAGAGTGACCGTGTAAAATTGAAAGAAGATAGTCCGATTAGCGGCCTAAATGAGGTAATCAGATGAAAAAAAAAAATTAGGAAATTAAAATTTTTTTTAACCATTTATTTATTGTTATTTACAACTGTATAACATGAATACAACAAGTAAATTTGCTTTAGGTGAGATAGTGACATGATACAAACATGTGAAGAATCTACCCATTGATAGATCTCCAATAACATTTCTAGAAGAGAAGATCCTGAGGCCATCTTCTTTTCAGAGGTCTAGGAAGATTATTAGGTAATGAAGGAGAAGCCAGGTTAGAAACAAGTGGATTTGGGTGGTTAGGAAGCTTTACATGGAAGGAATGGTATCTGGTTTTGGCCAAATCGACAACATATGGGACATTGAGGTCATGATGGATGACTTGATTTGTGACAAAGTAAGGAGCGTTAAGGATTTTGGACTGTAAGGATTGGATTCGGGTGGAATTTGATGGTTTAGTGGAGCCCCATAGCTCAACTCCGTATGTCCACATAGGCCTTATAACAGTCAAGTAGATCAGTCTTTTGTAATGTATTGGCAATGTAGACCATTTGTCTAGTGAATAATTGTAATTATCGAAATCGACGAGCAGTCTCCTGTCTTTTCAGTCTTGTGTGAGGATTCCATGTCAGTCGTTTGTCAAGATGTAGTCCTAAGTAACGGATCTGTTCGACAGGAATAAGTGGAGTATTATTAAAGGATACTGTTGGACAAGAGGTCATTGGTTTACGACGAAGGGTAAATGTGATTTGGTGGGATTTATTGGAATTAATTTTAATCCTCCAATTTTGGCACCATTCTTCAAGGGTGGTGATGTGGGATTGGAGGGTTTGGGATACAATGTAAGGATCGTTGTTCACAGACAATAAACATGTACCATCGGCATACGTGGTGAGGATAGTGTTAAGATGGGTTGGGATATCAGCTGTGAAAACTGTATAAAGGATAGGACTAAGGATACCACCCTGAGGTACACCAGCAGACTGGCGGAATAGGGATGAGTAAGCGCTGTTGTGATTTATTTGAAATAATCTGTAGGAGAGATAAGAACGGATAATGAGAAAGTATGTAGGGGGTAAATTAAAAATAGCTTTATTATTCTGAAACCTATTGGCCTGAGCAGTGTGGCCATGCTAACCTAAAACTTATAGTGGGTAATTTATTAGATTTAGTAATTTTTATAAATTAGATATTTAGTAATTTTATAGATTATATTTAATAAAAATACTTTTAAAACATAAAAATAATATATGCGTATGTATAATATAATATTTATCCTGTTTGGAGAAGGAAAAGGATGGAGTTCCTGTGAGAGACAGTGCATTTCAATCCAAGTTTTACCCCGCGTTACAGAGCGCATCTTACATCAATAAAAATTCTAATTTGACATGGGGTCAAGTAGATCCCGAAGAATATAGAGATGGAACTCGGGCTAGTGAAGAAAGGGTGAATTGGATCCAGTTGAATACTAAGATAATATTATCCTTTAGAAGACAAAATAATTACTTCTTCGAGAGGGAACTGTTTCAGAACAACAAATAAAATATCTCTAATGCAAAGAAAGAAATGTAAAACAAATGCCAAGGGTTATCTAAAAAGAAATACATTTTTAGAGTTGCTTGCAAAGGAAGCGGGATGACAATCTTACCTCCGTTTTCTTTTTCTTATTTTTAAAATAGTAGTGAATAACTGATAAGCGAGATATTTAATAAAATAAAACATATTTAAAACAAAAAGGAGATTTTTTTTTATTTAACATTTCCTTAAAAACGTCTTTGAGTTGTATCTTTGTACTTCATTATTTTTTTGCTATTATTTCTTTTTGAGCTAAAAATATTCACGATAAAACTGGTTTAGCAGCGAATATTGAAGTCTACTACAATCAAGAGAACTTTTCTCATTTCAAGGCAAATAACCGCATTCAGAGACAATTAGCCTATGAGAATGCAGAGTTTTAGAAAATGCTTTAATTTTTTACATCCAAATCACACTAATTGGAATTAAAACGAAATAGATGCCAAAAGACAAGTAGGGTGAGTTTATAAGATGGTCCTATTCCTAGTTATATTTTAGAAAAGTTTTCTCTGACACCAGGGGGGATTCAATAGATAGTGTAAATTGGTGAGCAGGGTATAGGTTTAGTTAAACAGTTCGAAATAAGCTTTGCACCTTATAATATGACATTTTTTTTACATACAATATAATTTAAATGATCAATTTCCGATCCAACATAGTGATAACTAGAAACCGTATTATCGTGCAGTTGAATATTATATTCCTTAGCTTAAATTCATCCAGATTTCGAAATTCAGTCATAGGGAATACAGTCAAATAATACAAATTTTATATTACACGTTTTCAGATTTTTACCCTAATTTGCACTTTTGGGGATTATTCCACAAACGTGCCCGTGCCCGAATTAAAATTTAATGCTTGAACTAAATGTCTTATACTATAAACACTTATAGCATTAGACTTAGATACATAGATTTACGCATACCAATATTTATTCATTTTATCATTTTTTTTACTTATTTAATTTATAGTTTAAAAGTGGCTAACTTGAAGATAAGAAATGCATTAATTAACAAATAATGGAATTCAACTTTATTCGTGACTAATGAGAATTTTTTTTAAATTTATATATTACATTATATTACTTATTTATATAATTTTAAATACAAATCAAACAAAAAATCATAAAGATTTCTCATCAAACGTTTAAAGGTTTTCTATATTGACTTACTAATCGTTAGTTTTTTTGGTTGATGGTAAATTTCAAATATGAAAATGTTATGTGAAATTTTAGATAAAATTCAAAAGAAAGTTTTGCTTTGATAGATACTTTTAAATACTTCTTTCTACATAGTTCCTTGCCTATTTTTTTTTTCAAAAACTGAAAATAAGAAAGTTTAAAGAAGTTGAAAAATTTAATTTTAGCTTTTATAAATTTATGGAATACAAAACCATTGAGCTTCTTCATAGCTATTCAATTATGTACAAAATCTTAGGGTTTGAATCAGACTAGTTTATATTTTTATTTGCTTAAATGTAGAACGTATTTAGCTAGTATAATATGATTCGAACAAGTTTTGATAAGCTTTCCATATATTAATATTACAAATTAAACGAAAAAGTTGATTAATGCAAGATTTGGGTGTTTATACACATTTTAAGTTTTTAGTGCACGATTTTGCACTTTTTTGATTTTCTAATACACGTTTTTATGTTTTTGTAAAGCACAAAAATCTGGTCTTAGTAATAACCATTATTCTAAAATAAAAAATTAATATTCCTATATTCTCTGCTTAAGTTACTTACTTCACACTGCATTAGCAGTAGTAAATATGATTAGTTATGACGTGGGTTGTAGTTACTGGTTAGAGTCGTCGGAATCGGCATAAGCTGGTACAAAACTAGAAACAACGTTTTACAGGTAAACTCTATTTTATCGAATAAGGCGATGTTCTCTTCCCCACATTCTATTGTCTAATTTGTGAACAGTAGTAGTTTTTATTCATTGCATCTGCTACTATTAGAGAGGACTTGTAACTCATTTTTAATTACTTTATTCTTAGTGTTAGACTTCTGCAAGCTCAAGGTACCTGCAATACATACCTATCACAACTGCGTAGCATCATTACTTTTCTTTTAATCATTTCAATATTTGTACAATGTCAAGAAAAATTTTCACTTATGGAAATAAAAAGTATTTTCGATTGGAGAAGTTTGTCGGGGGGTGTGGTCAGCAAAGAACAACATAAATAAACAAAACCATATTTATTTATTTTATGCCGACGTTTCGACCTGAGTTTCAGGTTGTTGTGGCCCAGTTGGGAGTTGCTAGCCTACCTTCTACGCCACAACCCCTGATGAAGACCTGAAACTCGAAACGTCAGCATAAAATAAATAAATATGGTTTTGTTTATTTATGTTGTTCTTTGCTGACCGCACCCCCCGACAAACTTCTTCAATCATTAATCTATGGTCAACTATCTACACCTCATTAAAAAGTATTTTCGTTGAAATCCATAATAGGTCCTTCTATCAGGTTAAAACCTTATATAATAAACCTAATGAATGCACTGATAATAAAGTATCATTTTTACATAAATATGGGTTAATCCATAAAAAGTTTTAGAATTCAATTTAAATTTAGAGCTGAAAATCATTAAAACATAATGTTTATCCTAATCGGAGGTGTTCGATATTTTCTAAAATACGGACTATGACTTTTTCAGTTAAACCTTATAGTCAATACCCGTCTAATTTGTTTTGTTTTTTGATAAAATATTTAAAAAAATCAATAAACTTATGTCAAACTAAATCAAAAGGAATCGGCCGTGGTGTGGAAATGATAAATTGAATTATTGTTAAGAACTCGCGATAGCAAAAATCATTTCTTGTAAATTATAATGATATGCATAATTTTTCTAATGCTCTTCTCCTGCTGTGCTGTTCTCCTCTAAGACCACCGAAGCTGCCGAGTGAGTGATAGCCTACAAAGTCAGCTAAGGCGGGGCCATAATTCTCTGTCAGAAGCTGATAAGCCTCCTCATTGCCAGTCCATTCTTCTGGAACACCTTCTTGTAGCCCTTGTTCTCAGGGAGGGATATTACTCGCAATACAAGGTCCTCGTCGAACACCGTTCAAGCCAACAAATTTGTCCAATCTGGCACGTGAAGAATCTGGGCTAGGTTTCTTCTTAGACCGCTTTAAAATTTAGGGTAGCTTTAATTCTCTAGTTCTTTACTTTACAGTTCTATAAAATTGAGACATGAAAATTAGAAAAATATCAGTATTGAGTATGCTTTCGTCTATGTCAGGAAAATAAGTAAGATTTAAAAGTATTTCGTTCGTTACTTTAATACCTTCCTCGTTTTTCAGTTCTAATAATAATTTTAGACTTTTTATACTTTACGTGCTGGTTGAATTCAAATATATCAACCAGCTTATCTTACGGTAAGCTTATCTTTGATAAATTTATAATCTTGAGCTTTATCTATAATTCTTTATCTATAAATCTTTTCCTTAATCTCACAACAAATTTATCTTCCCAAATTATAAAAATATTATTTAATCGTAACATATATATCTATGATTCAGAAAATAAAATAAAATAAATTAAAAAAAAAAATGTATACACAAGATAAAGCAAATTAAATTCAAGTTACAATACCCATTCGTACCTATTTTTCTGAACTGCAAACGTTTATTATTCCAACTTTTTTTTTTAAACTTTTCTGTATCGGTTTTATATAAAAACCTGCCTGTATGGCCAGATATCAGATGAGCTCTCTACTCAGAACCAGAACAAAGCTTTGTGTGGTAGCGGTAGAAAGTGCGACCACCACAAAGAGAACGGTTACTGGAATTTACAGGATAGCGCTAGAATTCGTCTCATGTGTTACCTTCCTCTGATTTCTTCTAACCCGAACCAGGTGGTATATGTTTCAGAATATAAATTGATTTTCTTTTAAAAGGATATAATTTACTTTTATTCTTGTTTGGGTCATTTATGTTTTAATAATATTCTTCTTGATTTGTTAATCTCAGTCAGTTTTCTAACTATTTGTCGACTTCTATGATTACTTCCAATCCTACACATAGGTCTTACAGGACTAAAAAATCGATGAAAATACCATTTCTTTCCTTGATCAATTATTTTATACCACAGACCCGATTTAATCTTCCACCACCATTGATGAAATGGATGAATGTTTTTTTTCCATTTATGTTCTGATCCTTCTTAATTATACTCATGCTCTTATCAGACCTGTACCACGATTATTTCAGATATTAGATTTCTTATGAGAAAAGTGACACTGATAGACGTTTTCAAGATCCCAGATTATTATCTTTTCTTTATATCCTTATGTTTCCTCAACAAGAATTTCTTATAACTCTTCATGCGAGGATAATTCCCTTCTTCTTTCTAGAGCGTCTTTGCCGAAATAACGGTGGACAAATTAGATAGAAAACGGACACCACTTATAGATTTTCCAGAATCTAATGACTAATAAAATTCTAATTTCTTCGATAAGTTTAGTCACATTCACGCAATCATTTATTTTATCCTCGAAGTTCGTTTCCAATTAATTTGTATTTTTGACAAGCGTTACTATGCACTCAATATATAAATAGATCCCCGCATATTATGTAACTTTATTTTTCAAAAAAATAATTTTTAACTGATTTTTTGAACACTTATAAACCTAACGACCATCCGGAACGAGTCTAAAGCTTTGATAATACTTGGGTGTAAAAATTGTCGTGGCTTTTCTAAATCTTAGTCATTTCCACCAGCTTAGTCTTTTATATGGAGATTTTATATTGACTTCGAGATGAGATCAAAGAGAAAAGAACACCTTACAGAAAGCTTCCTTTGACAAATCCATTCCCACTATGCAATGTAAATAGGAAATGGTACATATAAATTTTTATGCGTCTTTTTTTGGTACCGGCTTTATGTTTTCTCTAAACTCTATGTTCCCAATATTACTGATAACTTTGCATCTTCCGTCTTTGATATGTGTAAATAAACATTCTTAAAATTCATTATTACTTGACTAAAATGTTTTCAGGAATTACTTATAAAGTTCTATGATTTAGGATCAATCATTTGGTTGGTTTAAATAATTTCGTATTTTTTTTGTCAATAAAAATTTGTTTACAGAAGAAAAGGATAATTTAACAATAAATACCGTTATTTATGATTTTATTTTGTATATTTTGGCCAATTTTTCCCTTAGGATAATAGGATTCTCTTTAATGTCATGTTTTCATTGGATTCCATTGTATATTTTATAACCATCAGGCTTATAATCTGGTTCTTTATGATTATCATATTATCTATTTCATTTTCTAATACTTCATTTCCTCATTCTTTTCCCCCTCTCGACATCGATCTCAACTCCTCCAAACATCTGAATCCAAGTATCTGAATAGTAAATTTGAGAAGTAAATAAATGTTTTCTTATTATCGAAAACAGGTAAAATTTACGTATAGAACTTTTACTTACCATATATAAAAGTTACACACATCCTCATTAAATGTATGCTAACCATAGAAAAGCATATGTTTCGAAACTAAATTATAGCCATTATACATTATACGTGTCAATTACATTCTTCTTTGAGAAAAGTTAGTGTATTTAATTTTGCGCGACGAGGAACGATGTTCATCTATCGGAGGTTTGTAGCAATCCTGACTAGGAAAATTCTGCTGAGAGAATAATCCTCTAGTATGATAACCCACAGGTCCCGAGACCACTTTTATTTCCTTGGGTGTATATATGAAATGTTTAGCAACATTAACAATCTAGCATCAAATGAAGTACATATTAGATTTTAGACTAATAACTTTGTATTATACAAAGTAATACTTAAACTGATGGGTAAATTGGGAAAGTTGATTTAGAACTTTTTTTTTATATTATTTAGGTGTTTGGTGTTCACAGGCTATTTCGCCGAGATTAACTCCTTTTCATGAACGAAGGATGCACATATAAAAACACATACTTTAAGCATAGAACTTTGAAATAAGAAGTAAAGTTTTTTCTTCAATGCACTGACAACTTCCTTGTTATAAAACTGCTGATAAAAAAAAAAAAAAA
>NW_027116659.1:1928948-1937773 GCF_000696795.3 Halyomorpha halys | reverse complement strand
TTTTTTAATTTACAAAGAAATCAGGAAAAATTATTGTGAAACATTCCAAGCAGTATTTGAATATTTTTTTCTTTTTCTAAACATTAAAGCACATTTATTTAATGAGAAATCTTTTTTTTAAACCTGATTGAATCCTATTTTATTATATTGGAATTATAAAAAAAAATTAATTCATTATTACTTTAATAACTCTTAACAGGATAACAATTTGTGATGGACATCATGGAATATTGTGTACTGTGATGTATTACATAGGAAATGAAATTTAAATAAGGATTTTTTTCTCCTCTTATATATTTGAAGTAAAAATAAAGAATAAACTTTGGTTATTTATTAAAAAATCGTAAATAAAAAAACGAATTTAAACTCTTCCGCGTTCTCAACATCTTCCATCTCTACAAAACACTAACTACATTGTGGAGAGGCTCTATCTCGTGGGTGGAATCTATTGAATTTGCTTCCAGTTCAGTCAGCTCTGTGAGGGCTTTGTCAGTGTGTAATATCTGATCAACTCGTGAATACCATGATAGCAAATCAATGTTCTAACCAATGATAACCACATCACCACTCTTTATATAGTCAGATTGAGGTCGCCTATTTCTCTATGGTAACTAAATATGGTCGTTGACCCAATGATGCTGGTATAAGTTAAATATTTTATATACATTTTTGGTAAAAAAAAAAAAAAAAAATTAACCTGTAAAATAATGTTAATAATAACAATAACAGAATGTTGTCATATTGCATGATCCATAAATATAAAATAAGTTACTTATCTGAAAAGATTTTTCCATAAAGATAGTCCAATTAGTCAATAAAAGTACAAAATTGTAACAAAAAAATCTTTATTGATAACTAACGTTTCGCCCCACTTTGCAGAGCTTCTTCAGAGCTGTGTACAAATGGTTTAAGAATTTCAGGTTTCTTGACCGCCGTCCGGTCTATCTTTATAAATATGAGTATCATAATTATTTTTTATGATTTACGATTAATATACAAGTTTTATTCAATGAAAAAATGATTCATTTTCGTGAGTCAAAAAGCGAATTTCGAATAGCGTCTGCCACCAAGTCTAAGTGACAGATGGCAGACATGCATTTTTGACCTTATTTGTAGAAGAGATCACGTAGACGGGCGAAAAACCTTCGGGTTCTTGGGGGACACACCACTCATCTTTCTATTTGTTACTTAGTAATTTCTTAACGATTGAGTAATCACTCAGTTACTGTTACAACTAGAAATATCTTTCTCTGTATTGGAGAAGATCATCCTTTCTTTAGGACCGTCTCTTCTGGTTTCTGACCCAGCGAAGCTGCAACCATAGTAAAGAGTGGTCAAACAGTACTGAAATTTATCATATTTAAAATATATTATTAGGAACAGTAAAATAGAGCTATAATTTATGAATAATTTTTTTTTCCTTTTCAATATTAATTTTAACCGTAAAAGGCCTTACTTTAATCTCTATACATTATTTTTTATTCTACATGTTTTATTTTCTTTATATATTTATGCTTTTTATTGTTGGCTTCACCGAATAAATATTTATATTCAAGCAAGTTCGTGCTTCCTTCAAAAATACTTCGATTTCCAGTGGATTCAACAATAGTAATCTAATTTTCCTATTTGTCTATTTTGTATTAGTGGTGAAAAATTGCACTTTTTAATATTCCCTTCATCTCTACGAATATTAAATTATCTCTGCAATATATATTAAACAATAAATAATATTAAAATATAATATATAATATAAAATGAATAAGAAAACAACCAAAGTAAAGAAAATCAAAATTAAAGTACATAAATTGTTTTGAACACATTGATATTCTTTTACCTATATATATATTTTTTTCGCCCACTTCCTCATCATTCTTTGAGACAATTGGGGGTTATCGCAGGATCGAGTTTTCATTTCGTCGGAAAGCTACAAAATCGAATCACCTAGCCCGAAATTGAACCGGTGGACTGCAGACCCTAGTTTGCTCAGGGTACGCATCAAGTCACCCAACTACAACGGCTCCAATACTTATATTCTGTCAAGGGAACCTCGAACCAAGCTTCCGCAGAACCCTGGAAATTAAGAACCCCACCCGTAGACTACAAAGGACTACAAGAGATTCCAGTGCTTCCCTCCCAGTTGTCCATAGTGTTAAAGCCATTGGTGAAAAAGTGGGCAATAGACCCATAGACGCTCAGGACTTGTACAGAAGTAATTACCCTTGTCAGAATTCTGATATTTCCAGAATTTTAATAGTTTCAGAATTTAAATAGTAAAAGGTCAAATGGGATGGATAAGTCATTGTGTACGGTCTTATTTGTTACGTGCTACGGAGAATTGACAATAGTTCAAAGACTTTAGAACTGAAAGGATTAAATAAGTTTAATTTTTAAACATTTAACTGTCCTCCTCAATTTAATTTCATAATTCTAAATAAGTTCTAGTGTGGTCTTACAGATTAGAAGTTTCTGATCTGTTAAAAGATGAGATGTTCTTGTCAGTAGTCTATACATCAGGAATATCATCGGTTACGTTCCTAAGCTAAATGCATATGTGGGTTTCATGATAGTTTCTATAAAATAAATAAACATGGTCATCAGTTCCTTTATATGATGTACAATAAAGCATGAAATATCATAAACTAACATACAACATCCAATACAACCCCTGAAGCTGTACTGAAAGGAACAATTATCACAGACAATTATTACTTCCTCAATTAAACACCTAGTAAAGTTTACTTTTAATTGTAGGTTTGTACCATAGAAGAGTAAATTCGTTGAACAAACAGTGTGCTCTGAGTTAATCGTAACACACTAAATATTGACGCTAAAATGAAAGCCTCGCAAACACTAGAAACGTTAATAAACAACCCACTTGACATCCAGAGCTCTGTTCATATCCCACTAGTGTCTCCCACACCTGCGCTGAACTAACAAACTCTTCCAGCAGGAGAGAGCGGAAATGAGCAAAAAAGTCCATACCGACGAATAATTTTAATTGGAATGTAACAATCCAATTCAGAACCGAAACCAATTTTAATCTTTTTTTTTATTATTATTACGCAGGAGGCTTTAAAAAGAGACCTCAATTAATTTTGTGCCAATGGAAGCCTCCCTCACGGAAGGCTAAAATACAAGGGGCACATATGGACCTCTGTCACTGGGTAGAAATATATTCATGAATAATCAGCGAAAACGTCAATGGTGCACCAGTTGGACCGGGAAATGGAAACCAAACAACTATATGTTCAAATGGGCTCGGGTCGATTCTGGGATGTGTTTACAATCACCTATCCCGGTCTATGAATACTATTAGCCGTTATGTAAGGTACCCTTTAAAATAAAGAAAAATATATAACCATTGTTGAAGTATCATTAAAAAGTTATATTAGTTTTAGTGTATTTTTCTTATGTAAAATTACTATTTCAATCTCGTTATTAATATTAATCATTGTACTCTTTATCAAAAATTGGTCAATAACCTGGAACCTTTACCAAATAACCAAGGCACCACTAACACCCAGCTATACATATAGCATACCTCCTATATGTACGTACCAAATACCCACTAAAATCATTACAGGAGGGTATGAAAAAAAAAAAAAAAATCCTGGAACCTTTAAATATTCTTATCTCAATAAGAACATTAGGAAAAGTCATTAGAGTAATTAGAAATATAATGGAATAAGTTGAAAAGTATGACATATATAATATGCAACCAAACAAACTAAAAAAAATACAGGGATGTTATAAATTGCTCATAATTTCAAAATAAAAAACAAAATGTATACATATACAAATAAAATACATCCCAAGAAATTGAAAAAAGGGAATTCGAAATTCCTTCTAACAATAATATGCTGTTGTTTTACCGTCATGTTGAGAGTGAAAAACATTTTTAACATCATAAATATGTAACGATTCCTTTTAAAACAATGTAGATCCCAACAGAGGCCAGTAAACTAAACGAGTATATAATAAGTTGAGTGTAGCATGGGACAGCTACCAGTAAGTTGTTGTCTATTTGTAATTTGTAATTTTGTAATCTATGTGATGACCCTTTCGGGCTCAAATATTCTATTACATCTACAAACAAGATATCAAAATGTAGAAATACATTTTAATAGATTTTTAAATTAAATAATTAATAAAAACCGTATATTCCCTAATTCGTTTTAATTTTCTTCCATTTAACATAAAAATATTAAAAAAAAATTATATATATTTTTTACGATGTATACTAATAAGTTACTTCAAAATTGAAATTCGCAAATCGCTAACTCACTAAGATTTTTTTAATTAATTAAAATTATTTCTGTTTGTTTTATTTTAATTTTTTTCTTTTCTTTCCTCTTCAATTTTTTTTTACATGTTTAGATAAATCATGAAACTGAAGAAGTCTAACTTTAATTCAAGTTTTTACTCAATGATATAATAAATGAAGAAGACATCAGGAAAACACCCATTTATTATTTTTCTAACAATATGGAAGGAGGTAAATTTTTTGTTTAAAGTTTATCAACAGTTACATTTTATTTTAGTACTACAATATATTTATAATGTTTATTTATCACCTTACAAATAGAATTATAATAATTATTTAGCTATATAAAATGAATAATTTCTGTAAAAAAAAAATAATGTGGAAAATTGAGGAAAATTAATATTAATAGGGAAAACTGTATTGAACTTTTTCCTTTTGTCAATTTTAGAAGTAAGTTGGCATTTATTGCCGGTGAGCCGTTGCAATAAAAATGTACACGTTTCCGCCTGCAGCGCATCCCCTAAAGGCTTATATAGAACGGCTGAAATTTCCTCCTCCATGATAAATGCTTTTGTCCTATTTCATAGCCGGGATATTATGGAGCACATGAGCAAGATTACTGCTCCATTTGTTTTTATAAAAGTGACTTAGTCGTTTATTTTCGTTTTCTTTTCCGCATTTCTTTCACTACAGGGACGGTACAGCTACCATGAATCGCAAAATTATTTTTCATACTAAAATGATAATATTGTTTAAAGTTATCTATTTTGTTTTTCTCTATCTATATACATACATAGAGCCTTTTATCCATATAATAATAACAGCTTCTGTGATATTGCATAGCTCCTAGCCCGTATGTCTAATAAAGTATCAGGAGTTCTGTTTAGCCACTGCTGCGTGTCCAACTCATTGTCATGTCAATAGAAAAATTATAATTAAGCTTAGAGTACGCTGTTTTGGCCTTACCCATTTCTGAGTTACATCAATATAAAGTTTATAAATAACAATAATGTGAACCACTACGACTTATGAACATTAATGGGTTCGGTAAAGACTGTTTTTAGGACAACTGTTAAACAATTTTTCAAGTTCACACTCATCCAACAGATATTTTCCCAATCAAGAGTAACTTTATGAGGCCAGCTAGACCCAAAGAAGGCTCCAACATCCACAGGGTTGACTCACGGCTATAGTGTAACATAAATAATTATCTGCCATTGTCAGATTCGAAACCTAACCCTTAATAGCATAGTGCCTTACCACTGTGCCTCCGCTATTCCAAAGTTTATAAATAAATTAAAATTAATAATATGAATCCCAAAGTTTATTAATATTGTCTTAGTAATTTTATCAATTAATAACCTACACACTTTAAAAAATAAATCAATTTCATTTCCAACGCATTTATGATATTTGAGTATATCGAGATGTATATTCGAATATTTACTGTTAAAAATGAAGAATAAACTATTGTCATAAGATTATTAAAAGATATACTGCTTATCTCACATTTTTTTTTTAAACAAAGCGATTTAAAAACAATAACCAAATATATACCTATGTATTATATATTATTGTATTTTGTATTTAAATGAAAAATAAAGAGGTTTTGAAAATAAAAAAAAACAAACAATAACCAGGTGTTATCTATGTTGAACAATTGTTTTAGCCATCGGAAAAAAAAAACAATAATAACTATAGTTTTTTTTTTACTAATACAATGAAAGTGACCTTTTCAAGCCGAAGGGAATCTTATATTAAAATAAAGATAATATAATAAATGATTATAAAAGACTTAACTGAAACAATAAGACAGTTCTGTCACTATCAATCTGATATATCAGTAGTAACTGAGGATGTACCATTTTTTCAACACAAGCTGTAGTTAATACAAGTTCAAGATCACGAGTGAGTAGTTAATATTTATCATTACTAGTAAAAGTCATAATAAGACAAAATAATATTACTTGGTAAGAATTGCTGGCTGTCGCAATCTTCGATAGCCTAATTACTGGATCTGTTTACAGTAGGAAGCCATTCCTGTTTAATTGAGAATAGTGCCTTAAGGCTTCCTATCGTCTTATTTGGACTACCACTAATTTATCTATCTGCTCTGGTTCCTTCAACTGAATACCACCAGTAATCAAAAATTAAACAATTTAAAATACAACGCGTAAATTTTCAGAACTGTACTTTGAAATATTTGAAAATAAAAGACAAAATTTAGCGTTTTTTTTATGATTATAGAGGTAAAATTTGGCCGATCCCTAAGTAATAATTAAACTGCATTAATTCTCTGAACTCCTTTTAATTTTAATAATTATCTGATAAACTTTTTTTTTTATTCATAATTTTTTTCCTATTCAATAGATTTTCTTGGTAAATTGTAATGAGAGCTTTTATTATTGTTAACGAGGTCGATCGTGAGGAGGGAATGCCGTCAGTAAATGCACTAATAAGTGAAAACTTATTTTCTATAATATTCCAAAGTTGTATACTTTATTAGAATATTTAACTAAAATTGAAAACTACCACAACTTTGCGAACTTGTATAATCATCGGTATTCACTGTATTAACCAAGAACCGTATTGTTCACATATTCGGTCACCAGGTGTTCATTCACACCATTTTTCAATTTCAGGCGTTTTTTAAATATTTATCGATTTAAACTATCTTAAAGTCTCCTCTTTTCATTTTAAACATGTATTTTAAAAGCATAATAGGACCCTTGCTCCTTGGGGTCTCAGTGGGCTGGGTCCAAAGAGGAATGATTGCCTTTTTTTTGGTTATGATCTCCTCTTTTAAGATTGGGACATGTCGTACATCGACCAACCTACTCGCTATAATTGTCCGTTTGAAAAGTCAGATTAACTTGGGTATTTTTTTTTGGCCAAAGCCAACGTCAGGAGATCGTCGCCTGACGTGAGGTGCAATTTGTATATATACACTGTATTATCATATATTTGTAATCGTAACTATATATCAATAAAGAGGATTTGAAAATAAATAAAAAAAATTTGGCCAAAGCCAAGCTCTGCCGAGCCAAGTTGAGTCTCTTCCTTGCGTGATTGGACAAGGTGAGATGCCTGTCCATTGTCACGTACGCCGATGGAGTTGGATGGAGGATAGAGTTAGATATCTTTCTCCCTTCATCATATACCACGAACTACTGGGGCAGTCTGCTCTTGCGCCTTTCAGGAATAACATGACAATGGCTTCAGTCTTCGCCGGATTCACCCTGATGCCATTCTTCTTCAGTTTTGCTATAGTGGTGGCAGAAGAAGTCAGAGCTAGGTCGAGAGCTCATTGAACCTTGGCGCTGAAGCCGTAGACCCCAATGTCATCAGCGTAGGTCTCTACCATTTCTTCTGAATCCTTGAGGGAGACAACTGGTATCGTAAAAAGGACGAACAGTTAAGGCCCCAGTAGAGAGCCTTGAGGAACCAAGTAAGTGCTAGGGACCAGATGCAAGCAGTACTCGGCGTATTTAGGAATAGGCTTCAGATAAGTTTGGTTTGTCAGTTTTTTATATGCATGAAGAGAATATAATTAGTTTCGAAGAGAGGCCGTTTGTTGGGAACTATATCATGGATGGAACTTTATTGAAAGCTCTGTCTGACGCCGGTTTTAATTCATCAAATTACACTTCTGAACACATGTCGTGAATGTAACTATTACTATTACCCGTGGCGAAGAAGACTAACATTTTAAATACAATATAGTTGATTAAAAAATATGAATAAATCATCACCATTAATATCTGATCAACTTTATTTATTTGAAACCGTTAAGAATTAAATGTCGTTATTTAAAAGTGTTTTAGAAAAAAAGATTGTGTTTGGTTCATTATTATTTGGTTGGATGGTTTTAAATCCTTCATTTACTTCGAATATACTCCATCAAAAATGAATAGGTGGGCAAAGGTCAGGCTACACTCCACCCCCAGCTACCAATCACTTTGGTTGTCATAGGCGGGGTGCTTGATTTACTAAATATTCAATCCTCATGCACAGAGTCATTAAGACGAATTCAACATAAAATTCCCTACTATTAGATTATTACTGATTATAATTCTATGATGATGAACCAATTTTAGTATATGTAATAATCTCAATTAGATTTTATTCGTAATACTATGAATTCAGTAGCATTATTCCCTTTCCTAAATTAAGTTAAGTATTGGCGAAAGCAAAATGTCAAAAAAAAAAGAAGAAGGAAAAAGATCTAACTCAAACTTAAAATGCTGTAAAATACTGACTTTATTATATTCGGTACATCTCTTATATACATTCGATCAGCTGATCCCCTCAGTCAGCTGACATCGAAATAGCAGCTGACTCATACCACACCAGTTTACGAACAATTCTTGTAAACTAATACTATATAATATAATAACATAGAAAACAAAAACAATAAAGAAAAACTATTTACAATAAATTAAAAAAACTATATACATACCATTGAAAAAGCTCCCGTAAATATAAATATAAGTAAAGGATATCTTGGTATGAATTTATTAATTATTTATTTATTTTTTATTAATTATATATAATTACTCTA
>NW_027116659.1:1916321-1922968 GCF_000696795.3 Halyomorpha halys | reverse complement strand
ATTTTTTTTTTAAAGTGTTCAATTATCAATATTACCTATTACCCAAATTCGTGGCAGATATTTGTAATATTATTAATAAATAAAAGTTTGCAATTTCAAAAAATTCTATACATTTAAGGTATCTAAATAATGGTATAGCCAATTTGGTCGGAACCAGCTACAAATCCTTTCATGATAAACTTCCCAACCAGCCAAACTTGTTTCTAACCGGGCTCCTCCTTCACTACTTGATAATCCTCCTTGACCTCTGAAAGCAAGAAACATCATCTTCATCATGTCATTCCATAACTCGCATCAATTTTACTTATTGTATATATTTTAATACAGTTGAAAATATCACTAAATAAATTTATGAATGTATATACCATTTTATATTATTAATTAAAACTGTTTATTATTATATCTTTTCCATAATAAATAAATCACATAAATAGTTTTATGTTTTATTTATTTATTTTTAGGAATTAGTTTATTTTTATAGAGTGGCTAAGTCTTTGAATGGCGGATATGGGAATTTATCAGTATATATTTTCTTTTGAGTAAATATTTTTATAAAATTTTATTAAATACAATTATATGCAATTGTTTAGTTTAATGGTAAGAAATAAAGGAACAAAAAAAAATTGGAGAAATATTTCTATCCTCTTAGCTCAACAGATAATCACATTATGCTTTGGTTTGTATATACATGTTTTCCCCGATTGTAATAGAAATCGCCACCACAACATTGTATAATAATTCATTTATCCACTAGATTTATTTATTTACCATGAATATATGTATATATACATTTAATATCCAGTACATGATAAATGTAATATAATTCCGAATGTCATATAATTTTTGGACCAAGTTATTTTCTTACCTTATTAGATATTTTTAACCTTGCCGGAATGTTGGTAATATATAAACTTGTTAAGCAACATGTTCTTTAAGACGAGTTCGCAATTTCTAAAGTAGTCCCTTATAGGGTGACTGATTTAGGAGAAACTTTCCCTCACGGAGAAGGAAAGTTATGACACTACATATTTTTGAGAAAAGAAAGACAAGAAAATTCTAGTGACCACTAGAAAATAAAAATTCTGGTCCAAAACAACGATAAAATATATGCAAATATTTACTAACGTTTAACGAGGCGGTAAAGACAATCAATATACACCTTGAGTTCTCCCTAGGGTCAAATGCCTACTTTATAGTGCCTGTGTGAGTTCCTAGAGTTATTCGAAACATGATAGAAAACTAATCATTCATTTTTTGACGGTAGCAGCGTGTTAACGCTTCAGTCTGCCAACCCATATATTGCGAGTTCGAGCCCGGCCCTATCTGGGATTTTTCAAGCAGAAAATTATGCAATACTCACTTACAATCTCCCCCCGGGCATTTGTGAGGCCCGTCAGCCAATGGGTGGCACTCACATAAATAGGCGTGGGAGTGACAGACCGACCCTATGAAAACCACGTCAGGAAACGCGCGATGTATTTCTTAAGTACACCGCGCGAGGCCTTGGACCTCCACGGTCTGTCGCGCCAATGAAAAAAAGTTCTATATCTATAAAATTGTCAGCAACATTAGAAAACCTAATACAACATAATTTAAAGAAGAGTAAATATACTAGGTAGTATCCTTGATCCCATCCTATAAACCTGTCTATACACCCTATGTAACCGATCTAGCCCGAACCAGATATCACTCCTTCCATTATAAACTCTCTAACCACTCAAACGCCCTAGTTTCTAATCCTGTATCCTCTTCTATTCCTGACAATCCTCCGAGGCACCTGAAAAGAAGATGGCCACGAGACCAGCTAATGTAAAATGTCATTAGAGTACTACCAATGGGTAGTTTATCTACACTCCTGTAACACTCCAATTTAACTTAGACCAGATTTACTAAATGTATTATAATGTACAGTTGTAAATAACAATAAATAAATATTTTAAAAAATATATATACTAAAAAGTGACCCCTTATATAATTCCTTTGGTTCAATAGTTCCCGAGATGTAGCTTTTTTAAAAATAACATTTCATAAAAAATGCACTGAGAAATCAGTAGTTATTGAATTAATTTTGAGAAATCTATATCTCAGGATCCATTAGGCGTAGTAATGTCTCTGACAACATTCTACGTTTGATGGTTTCTTTTTTTCAACTAACATTAAAACTACTACAAAGATAAACAATATAAACTACATTATAGTACATTTGACTAACTTTAATTTGAGTGCTAATAGAGATCTGTACGTCTAATAATTCCTGAGATATAGATTTCTCAAAATTAATTCACTAACTATTGATTCGTGAATGCATTTTTTATGGATTGTTACTTTTAAAAAGCTACATCTCGGGTACTATTGAACCTAAGTAATTCTATAAAGAGTCACTTTTTAGTATATTTACTCTTCTTTAAATTATGTTCTTAGGTTTTCTAGTGTTAATTTTATAGATATAGAACTCCGAATATAAAATTAATTATTTTTAACGTTTTCAAACAGCCGTCATTTTTTATTCCCCCTACCTATACTTGGCAGACTCATCAATTTTGACTAGTAATTATTCATAGTTTTCATTTAGGTAATCCAAACTTGTGGTGAAAAAACTGAATTTTTTCCATCGGGCTCTTGTACTAAACTTGCTAAATATTGATCATCTTCACCACTTTGATAAACTTTAACCAAGATTTTTAGACAATTTATATTTGTTTTTAGTACAATTTTGTTTTTCTAGTCATCACAAAAATGATCGTACTTTCGTTTTTGGAAAAATAACTAGAATCAAGTTTTTTTCCAATTTAGTCCTCCTTTGGTGCAGAAGTAACTCCTTCAGAAGTTATAATATAGAAATCATTTTGTGAGCAATAAAATGATAAATTTCACAATGTATTTTAACTCAGAAACAAAAAACATTTTAGGTAATTTTTTTTATATGTAACGGAAGATCGTTGATTGACAGTGTGTAAAAAAAGAGTGTAACTCAAAAAGTAATTAAACTATTACTTGTGAGCCAACGTTTCGTCCACTTTTTAGGACTTCGTCAGTGCTAAAACAGTTACAACTAAAATAATGTAACTAAATAATAGTTCAAACGTAAAAAAAAAAATAGTTTGATCATTATTTGAGTTCTTTTTGACCGTACCCCAACCATTATTATTTATATTTTAAAATAACAATTATTTTATTTTATTTTCTGAAACCAAATATTTTAATATGTGCAATAAAAGTAAGTAAAAAAGAAAAAAATAACATATTGTACACTATTCAAAAATAAACAAATTATAACGATATATAACTTGGTATGTTCAAGTCGCTTTTGTGATCAATGATGCTACTTCTAATGTTGGTATTATCTTAGATCTCTAATATATGAATAAGTTTCAATACATCTTCAGAACAGCTGGAGGTAATTGTCTGGCCCAGGAAGTAATTGAATAAAAGGGTATTTACAAACTGTGATCATGATCCTTACTTGTTTTACCTTATTAGTTTCAGTAACTAATATGGAGGATATTATCATTATAAATTATAGTTTGCTGTGTGCAAAATTATGCGATTTAGCCGACGAAAAAACGATTCATAGAATTCCACTCCCAGTTATTGTCAGTTAAAGGAACAGTAACTTACAACTTGGGAAATTTAACCTTATCTCGAAGACTGAAGCACAGGCTGCTGCCGGACATCCTGTTATAAATTTTATATTTATCGATTTTATTATTGCCATAACTAATATTTTATTTATTTTTTCTCTAATAATCTTTTCTTTTTCTTCCATTAGAAGTCAATTTTTTATTTCATTAAATCTATAAATTTAATTGTTTTAATTATTAACTTTTCTTTTTTCTTAAGAATTGTTATTTTATTTTTTATTAATATGTATTTTGTTTATTACTCATGGTTATTATTCACAATCCTTTAATATTTATAGCGTTGATAATAGTTAGGGGGCCTTTTGCACAAGACTATACCGCCCCTATAAGCAATGTTAAAAATAAAAAAAATCGGTTATATTAATTATGTAAAGCCCACCTGGTATTGAATAATATAAAAAAAAAGATTTACAAAATACTTGAAATTACGACTTTGCTAGGCTTTCCAATAACAATTTTTTTAAAAGATTTTCTGTGGATTCCACTGTACCGCATACGGTCTTCTCTCTTCGTGTTTCTGGTGTGATTAGGAATTCCTGAATTGTAATTCTGATCTTTGTACATAATTGTAGGAGATCACAGAACCGAGAATCAGAACACAGAATTCGATTTAATAGTATGGATAAGTAGTAGTAGTAGTTTGCAGACCATAGATATCATGCTGTATTGCATCCCAATGGTATCTATGGTCTTCTTACCTGGCTTCTTCTTACATTTCTGACAATCCTCCAAAGCGCCTGAAAAGAAGAAGATCACGAGACATGCTAATGTAAAAACGTCATTAGTATGCTACCCATGGGTAATCTACACGCCTGTATCATATCAGCATGATCTTTCCATTACTCACAAAACTTTATCTCTGGTCTCTGCTGTTTAAATCTAATTTAAGTTAAGTAAACAGAATTATCTTATGACATCTTCATTATCAAATCAGAAATGACAATATACATGTTTATTCAAAATTGAACATCAGAGGAATGCTATAAATAAACATCTAAATCCTTATAACACTTTTGGACCGTTTTTTCTTCATCGTTCAGAAACGTTAACAATTATTTATCTGTCGCATTATCCTCAATAAAAATTTTATTTTCGTTATATTATGATTTAATCCTGAATTTCATTTATCAATTTTGACTAATATCACTTGGATGGAACAAAGCCATTGGAATGAAAAGAGTTGATGAATGATAGCCAGCTGGCAATGGAATTCAAAAGGTATTTCGGCAAACAAAACTCTGGTGTTCTGTTGGATACTCGGAAAGTTTCGTCATTACATCCGTTGGAATGTTTTCATTGAGTCCTCAAGAACGGGCCAATTATCTGTGCTTTCAATATCGAAAGGAGAAATAACTAACATCAAATCGATTTAAAATTATCGAAAAATTTTTCTGCAATTATTCTATTTCCACTCGCATTTTACATTTCAAGCTCCAAGAAACGAATTTGATTCCGTTTCTGTAGTCAAATTCATGTAACGATCAGGATACCATTTCTGTTCCAATTACTGACATCGTTTTCATTTGTGAAAATTTTCTCTGGCACAACCGTATTTAAAAGCGTTCTCTAAAGGAAAATTGTCGAAGTGTTTTTCTCAATGGTCCTATATATTTTATCAGATGCTGAATCTGATTTTTAAGTTTGTCGCCTAATCAACCACCGCACAGTAGGCTGTCTAATAAAATATTGAGACCCAAAATTTAAAAAAATAAATAAAGACATATAGCATATACAATTTAATTCTAAAGTGAGCCTATTGTTCATGATGTTAGAAAAAATAATTCATTTATACAGGAATTTATATTTATATACATATATACTTTATTCACCAAGTTAACATGTTTTGGAAGGATGTTATACCTATGTGTATATATAAGGCTTGTAAGTATGTATAAATTCTAATTAAAAAGCGATACATTCTCGGAACTTCGGAAAACTTTTAAATTCGTACCGATTTAGCCCGGTGAATAATAACCATGAGTAATAAACAAAATACATATTAATAAAAAATAAAATCGAATAAAATAACAATTCTTAAGAAAAAATAAAAGTTAAAAACAATTAAATTTATAGATTTAATGAAATAAAAAATTGACTTCTAATGGGAGAAAAATAAAAAGGTGATTTGATAAAAAATAAATAAAGTAATAGTAATGTCGATAATAGAATCAATAAATATAAAATTTATAACAGGATGTCCGGCAGCAGCCTGTGCTTCAGTCTTCGAGATGAGGTTAAATTTCCCAAGTTGTACGTTACTGTTCCTTTAACTGACAATAACTGGGAGTGGAATTCTATAAATCGTTTATTCGGCGCCTAAATCGCACAATTTTGCATACAATAAACTTTTAGATAATATCCTCCATATTAGTTGCTGAAACTTATTCAAGTTAAGATAATGATCACAGTTTGTAAATACCCCTTTATTCAATTACCTCCTGGGCCAGACAATTATCTCCAGCAGTTCTGATGAAGTATCGAAACTTATTCATCTATTGGAGATCTAAGATAATACCAACATCAGAAGTAGCATCATTGATCACAAAAGCGACTTGAACATACCAAGTTATATATCATTATAAGTTGTTTCTTTATGAACAGTTTTACAATATGGTCGTTGTTTTTTTTTTAATACTTACGTTTATTTTACATAAAATAATTGGTCGGTTCTTCGTCTTCTGTTGATTCCATTTGTAAATCGTTAGGTAACGCATTATCTGAAATTATAGTAAGACATTTTTTATATAGAGATAACTATAATTGATTACACAATTATTTAAACAGAGCTATAACCAGTATGTACGACTATTCATAGATCTTATATCAAGAATTTTTTCCTTTTGAGATAAAATGTAACCTTTAATACATTAAATATAAGTCACTAAAGCGGGTGGAAGTGCTACACCAAGCTTTTTTGGTAAATGTATAAATTATTTATTGTCAAGAAATAAAATTTATTTTCCATTTATTAACTTATAATTATTATTTATTAAAATTTCAATGATT
>NW_027116659.1:1908138-1910484 GCF_000696795.3 Halyomorpha halys | reverse complement strand
CAATAAAAGAAGAAATAAAATTCAGTTAAACTAGAAAGTGGAATAAAAGAGCTTTATATGAATGTGCAATGAATCCTTAGGGGAAAAATAATTATTACTCAGAATGCCAATACAACTAAAGAAGTTTATAGATACTTCCTTCCGGAGAACTCCGAATCCATTTAGAAAAGTTCAGACTCTGTTGTTAGTCTCAGATAAACTTCACTCTCTGCTTCTTTGGCTCCCAATCCAATCCTTTTTTATAGCCATTAGTTCGCTATAATTAATTTAATCATCGTAATCATTCATTATGATTAACTACTAATTACTAGGTGATTTGCTAACAATTACGCCATATCAATCAGCTGTTCATCACATTATAATAATTGTGGAGATAAGTGGGTGAAGGGTCTATGTCACATTTCTTGAGTTTTTATATCTTTAGTGTGGATGAAGAGGGTAGGTGCCTCTCTAGCTAGTGTGAGACTACCCTAAAAAAACTCTAACCTAAAAATCTATTTAATAACTGAGATACCTAGATGTAGAAGGAACTATGAACACTTCATAACATAACAAGCTCCAAAAAATAAATTGAACCTTGTTTTCTTAAAATGTAACTATTTGTATCATAAACCCTTCATCCATTAACCCCTTCAATTATGAACAGGCCTCATTTCCCTAACAGTTTGTATGTAATATTTGAGTTTGTCTACTTTAAACCCTTAGACAACATTTTATGCAATGTTTTATGCAAAATTTTCTTTCAAATACCACTAGATAGTTTCTTTTTTCCAATGTTGCTTTTGGCGTGAAATACTCTGAAGGAGAGATTTTATTGGTCAGATAACTGACAATGTAGTTTATAAAAGTAAAATCAGTCATTATTAGGTGGAGTGGCACAAAGGCAAAGTACTGTGCTAATAATTCCAAGGACCTGTATTCGAATCCAGCTGTGGCAGATTATTATTTATTCTGATCCTATAGTCATGAGTCAACCCTGTGGGTTCTGGAGCCTCTTAGGGTCCACAAAGCCACTATTATGTGGTTACCCTTCATTGGGTAAAAATCTGGCGGCTGAGCGTGATGATGAAAAAATCACCTCCTTCTATAACTGTGTTACTAAAAAGCAGTAATTCCTTACGAAGTACTGAACGAATCCCTGACATGGGTTGTAGAGGTTCACATTACTATTATTATTAGAAATTATTATTAATCCCACATTTGAAAATAAGAACCAACCAACCATTTTTACTTTTATTTTGTATCTTAATCTACATCGGCCATTTTTTCATTTCATAATAAAATTCCAAGGCTGTATCTATATCTAATTGTGATATAGATGAAACTCGCCTCAATGTTGGAATATGACAATGTTTGAAAAAATGATCTATAGGTTTCTCTTATAAAATAAACAATGGTTGATTAATAATTGAATATCATCCGTATAAAGCTAAAGTGGCGTATCTACCAAATCTGCTGTTTTGTGTTTTGTCGAGTTTTAAACCGGTTTTTACTTCATTTTCTCAATCCCAAAAACATAATACGTGACGTCACTAAGTAAATATACTAAATTACATATATCAAAATTAGAAATTTTCTGCTAACTGCAAAAATGATTCAAACAAGAATATAAAATAATTATAGTGATGGGGTATAACTATGTCGCGCATTTTTGATGTTTTTTTTCTTCTAAGCCCCACTGGTCTATAGGGTTGGTATATGGGTGGTAGGTAACAATAATGATAGGTGAAATCTCTTCTATTGCATTTCAAATGCATTGTAAGATAGAAATGAGGAAAAGGATTTTAGAGCCTGGATATTAGAAAATTGATTGAGTCTGCTGTCTGATGATGTGGCTTATCAGATTTTGTAATGTCTGTAGTCTGTAAGTTAGTATTCCTCAGTCGAATCTGAGTCTGATTGTGTGGCCGTCCTGTCGGTGTCAGTGTCCTAAACAAGGGGTCCGTACAGTACTGGAAGCTCTTAAAAGCTTGATATGCTTCCTCGATATCAAGTCTAGCACAGTCGATAGTTCAAGTGTCATATGTATGTGGTCCGACTTAGCTCTTTGAAGTGAAGTATGTTGGTCGGCATAGGTGCTCCGTAGAATAAGGCTGGCCTGAGTACACCCTTTTTTTTTTCTGACCTCCTTTATTGAAAATATAACAATATTAACATATACCTGTGTATATAAATATATATATAATAATGTCCTTCCTTTGCCATATGGCCTTATAAGGAGTTGGGCTGGGTCCGCTGAGGGCGGGGGTTACGAAATTCGAGCTCTACCAATATCTGTGTAAATACGGTAAATCAATAATGGAGTTGAATTCAGAAAGAAGAGGGAATAAAAAAAAAAAAAAAAAA
>NW_027116659.1:1881650-1906846 GCF_000696795.3 Halyomorpha halys | reverse complement strand
ATGGTTAAGGAGTTTGGAATGAAAAGACGCATATCTGTTTTGGGCCAATTCTGCAACGAATGGGATGTTAAGGTCTTTGTGAATGAATTTATTTGTAACGTGATAAGGAGCATTTTACGCATTGATTTTACGTAGGATTTTGGATTAGAAGGGTGGATGCGGGAGGAATTAGATGGTTTGGTGGAGCCGCAGAGCTCAATTCCATACATTTGGTATAGATTATCGAAATATATACGATGGATTATCGAATATATACGATTGGTCTGATTATTGAAGTGTATACTAATTTCTTGTAGTGAATGGGAAGTTTAGAGCGTTTGTCAAGTAAGTGTTGTAGCAATCGGAATCTACGAGCAGTTTATTGTCGTTTCTCTCTTAAGTATTAATATAAAATGGTAAAACATTAAAACTTTAATCTTTTTTTTAATCATTTATTTATTGTTATTTACAACGGTATAACATATATACAACAAGTAAATATGCTGTAGGTGAGATAGTGACATGATACAAACATGTGGAGAATCTACTCATAGATAGAACTCCAATAACTGCATTAAAACTAGACTTAAAGACTAAAATTACCAACAGCAATAAAAAATCAGTGTTACTAGGATTCAATTACTAAAAAAACATTAAACTTGATAAAATTTAATAAATTTCTTAATTTATTGTATGATTAAAGTATTAAATGTGTTTTTCATAGGCACTATTTAATTCTATTTTAAAGGCTCCTGGAATCTCTAAATATTCCTTCACATTAAAGTATTTAGGTCAATCATTTATAGCAATTTATTTAAAATATTTTAATGTGATGATAATCTACTATGTTCTAGGAGTTAAATTACAGTTAAAGTTTCTAATAAACTGCCTTAATGGAAACTATTGAATTTCAGAATTCGCTAAACCGAATATTATTTTTCAAAAAAAATTTAAAAGAAGTTTTAATATGTTAAAAAAAAAAAAAAAAAGTGTTTTTATTATCTATCCTACTTTCAAAAAACATATGATAGTTTCTGGAATTTGTGAGGTGCACTCCATAAAATCGATTATAACAATAGTGGGAAATATTTGTTGATATTTCTGATCCAAATCAATCGTGTACATTTAAAATTCAATCATACTACTGTTAGAATTTGTTAGATAAGGTGGTGGATGCAACTTCTTGCCCTCATAGTTCGACTACTTTAATAATATTAATAATAAGTACTCGTCAAGATTTAGTGATTGAAAGTTTAAGGCATTAGTACATAAAGAATTATAAATAGAATTCGAGTCAAAAATTCCGTAAACTGATAACCAACTCGGCCTATAATATTATAAAAAAACAAATTCATGATGGAATAAAGCTCAAGCATTGGGTGCCGTAAACCAAAACAATAAGCAGGTGCTAAGGCTACAAATAGGCAATGAACTTCTAAGCTAAATTACGACATAAACACATATGCGTCAACACCGGAATTGATTGTGAGTGATTACCGACTATAAAGATTGAACCAAAAAGGCGTACAATGTATCTTTGTAATCGAACAGTGTTTAATTTGTCGTAAATCAATCTCTGCTTACGATAGGTAATATATCTCCACTTATCTTTTATTCGATTTGTATCATACCTAAAAATTATCATTTTTATTGCACTTTTTCTACAATATAATTATGTAACACTTATTAATTATTTAATTAAATGTTTTTTCCTTATCCTGTTCACTAGGAAATAGTTAGTAAAAAATAAAACACTTTGCTCGATAGTAAGATGATTAGAATTTCATTTTTTATATATTTTTGGTTTTAGCAGCAGGAAAAAAAAAAAAAAAAACCTACGCAATAAAAAGAAAAATGAATTAAATAATCCAATAAAGTAAATAATCATAATTTATAAGTAATGAATAAATGAAAAATTAATAAAGTTGTTTAAAAATAAAATATATACAATCAACAAATTTTGTATGCCAAGGTACAAGGTTTGTTCTTATTTTGTATATTGGTTTGAATATTTACATCCTACATTTTGCTTTGTGCCTTGAATCGTATTGAACTAAACAATAATAATAAATTATTAATTATAATCTACGATCTCTTTTCGTGAAAGTGGACAATATTATGGATGTTAGAGATAATAAATTTTAAAAAATGTATAGATTACCTTAAGAATACACAGTAAACAAAGTATTGTATCTAAATAATATGTGAATATACTGATGATGACATTGAAAATTTTGAATCTAGTTAAGTAAATGGTGCTTTTGTTTTTTTAGAATGGTTTTATAACCGAAGTTCAGAGAAATATAGGCCATGAAATAAATAGGAATTAAGGATTATAGGGGAGGGTGTGGGGATAGGAAGGGTTATCTCCAACTATTTATTGATCTTGATTCTTTTTTTTCTTGATTATTGCTTCTAGGGACTGGATATAGGAGCGGGAACGGTTTGGAGGGCGAATTTGGACTTTTATTCGGAAAAGAGGCGAGGGATGAAGAAATAGAAATTCTGGTTGCCATACCTCATCGGAGGTCTATATTAGATCTAGCTATACACCCACAGACTATTGATAGCCTCCCAGCAATGCCGCTAGAGATGCTTCATGACATGTAATGAAGGATAAGAAATGTTTTTAGATTGGTAAATTATGTGGAAGTGATCAGTAAAATTGAGAAAACAATCCAAAATAAAAATATAAAAAACAACAAAAATGTTATAATTAAAGCACCAAAAAAGAATTATATTTCAGGTAAAAGTAATCTGGCATTAATACTCACGGTCAGACACGATCGAAACAAAAAATTTCGAACATGCTGTTTTTCATTTCAATTACGAATATTCGGAAATGAATTAAGTAGAAATATTGGACATCACTAAACATATTAAAAATGAAGTGAATTCAATTCGGACATAAAGAATAGGTTAATATTATTCTGAAATAGTTCACATAATAAATAAGTAATAATTAACAGTGTGTGGCCAATGTTATAAAAAATTAGGGTGGTATTAAACTAAACCTTCTCAAACATATAAAAGTACACATTGCAATTACAGAGAGGGAGTAGTAGAATAAAATCTACCAATAGGTAAAAATTGAGGGGCCTTTTATCGCCGAGGGAGTTGAGGCGACCAAACTGGACTCCCTTGTATCTGCAATATTAGGTATAGTTAGAATAGGTTGGTTACCTGCAGATACCGCCCTAAGGAAAAAAATAATGCCAAATATTGAACCCTTAGATAGACCTTTGACCGCCCGAACCAGCCTGCTCAACGCCTGCCTACCGCTTTCCGGTTTGAAGCTCTTGTTTTGCATCTTTGTTGATGCTGTCTGAACTTTGGCCTCATGGATTTATTGTTGTGAATAGGCGTTCTAATGGAATGCTTCGAGCCACATGTCTCGCATATCTTAGCCTCCCTGCCTCATATAATGAGGCATCAACTGACCAGTCTCTGCAAGAGGTTCACTTTTAGTTTTTCTCCTCCATGTGTTAAGCCTCTGATTTCAAATCTCTCGATTCTGCTTTTTATGGTACTTGTTAACCAGCTAGTTTTTTTAAAACTCAAGTTTAATAGAGCATAGCCTTATAAAATCAATTAAAATAAATAAAATTAAAAATTACATTAGCAGTTTAAGGCCATGCGAAAGTTGTTAGAAACTATATTATAGTGAATAAATGTATAAGAGAAATATAAAAGTTCCCTGATTCTATGAAAAATAAAATTTTATAAGCAAGAATAAAAAATTCAATATTAGACAGTCACAGATTATTTAGAACTATTTTGTTATTGCAGTTCAGAAAATTCAGTGAATGTAAAAATTTCTTATGAATTCTGGAATCTACTTTTTTTTTCTAGCGATTATAAAGTATCATCATTGAAAATAATGAACGGAAGTATAATAAACAACTGACTAATGTAGAATTTCATCGACTTTCAGAATTTACGCTCATCACCTTTTGGGGCTTGTAACTGATAGGTGTAAAGAAGGAAGCTGAAACTCCCTCACAATGACTAGTCGGAGCGGTTTGTTTGCATGTCAACTTGATTTAACTAGCCGCGTTCCCTCCAACTTGAAACAAACATTTGTCCTTTCCTGGGGAACTATGAGTCTCTACAAATAGCCACATCCGAGAAAATCTCAACTCATTCTGTGAATGCTTAACCATGACTGGTAAGAATTGCAAAGATTCAATTTAGGAGGACTACTTTCGTACGAAATATAAGTTTATTACTTATTTTGTATTTTGTCTATTATCATTTATGTATTTAATACTAAATCGGCCTGGTTGGCCTTACATGGTTAATGTAAGAGGTACAGTTTTTTTTTAACAAATGATTGTGGAGGGTATAGTCTCATACAAAAGACACCCCTAACTATATACAATGTTATAAATTAAAAAAAAATTAAGATAAAATAAATAGATTGAAATAATAATTCTTAATAAAAAATAAAATAAAAGTTAATAACAAAAACAATGACATTTATGGATTTAACAACATAAATAATTGACTTCTAATGAGAATAGAAGGAAAGTAAATTCAAGAGATGAAGAGAAAAAAAAAGAAATTAGGATAAAATAAAATTTTAGAGTGAAAATAACAGAACTGATGATATAGAATTTATAACAGGATGGTCCTGCACCAGCCTGGGCTTCAGTCTTCGGGTAGTGGTTGGGTTACCCAAGTTGTAGGTTACTGCAACTCTAGGTAACTGGGAGTGGAACTTCATGAACCTGTTTTCGATGTAATCCTTATTATCTCTATTTTATAATTTCCTATACAATTGGCTGTTTTTTACAAACTAAGGAGCACCCACTGCAATTCTTACATTATTTTGAATAGATTGTAATTTTTCCTTTTTCGTTCAGGACGCCACTACCCAGACTTCACAGCTATACATTAATAATAGCCTGAGAATTGTTTTAAAAATTATAATAGCTGTTTCTGAATTTAATTTAGATTTTCTATTTATGATAGGATATAGCATTGGTAACCTTGCGTAGCTTTGAGTTAGTTTGATGTTCATATAATGATTGATCATATAAGGGGGCGATCCAGGGGAATTCATAATTCGTCTTAGAAGACATAAATAGTAAATTATGCCAAAAATCAACTGGACGATAATATAGAAACGGACATTTTATTATTTTTGTCAATTTTATTATTAAATGTAATGTTCTCGAAGGGACCATATACAAATAAAAAGTAATTAAATAAATATATCATTGATTTATGGCCGTTGATGAGGAAGAAGAAAATTTGCCCTGATTAAATTTTGTATTTTAGGCCTCAGTGATTATAGAATCTGTCTCTGGATAATTAAATGGAAAACTTTTATCTCAGATTGTATTTAGTTTATTTAAATGAATTTAGGGTTCTTCGCAAACATATTAAATATTCATTTCACATCAAATAAACGGAAATTATAAAGTTTTAATGAATCAGAAAGCGAAAAATAAAGCAGATACTTTAATGAATCTAAAGGAAGAAAATGAAAACCAAATACTTTTTTTCCTTATGAAATTGAGTTTACCCAGAAAAAAATCTGCCACTTAAATAAGTCAGAATAGAGTTTGAGTAAATATTTACCTTAGTTTCTAAATCAATGATTTGTTGTTCTTTATCTACTGGAAGCCGTTTTTGATTATTTTTTTTTTCAACCATAAAACTTTTTAATCATCAATGAATACAAAATTAAAACCTCTTCAAATTATCAGGTATTAACTTTAATTAAGATACGTATAATTCAAAAATCGAATATATAAAAAAAAAATCCGCCGTCTGATGCTTTACTAAAAAATTAGAGGGCCTATTTTTTTGAGATTTGACACTAACGTAGCAGGTCACTTGAAGATGATCTTCAAAACTTGCCGTTAACGTTTGACTTTCCTTTTCAGAATGGCGGTCGGATAAATGAAAATGAGGACCAAATTCTAGTGTTTCTTCACTCTCAAAATATGAACACAACAAAAGTACGTCGATGAACAATCCAAAAATACAGAAGTTATTCTATTATTTATTATTTGTAAATAATAAATAATTGAATATAATAAACTTTCCTTTTAATTTAGGTCAAATAGGACGTACATTTTTCAAACATAGTTGTTAAGAAAAATACGCTGGCGCAGATATAAATATCTTGAACAACAAACCTGTACAATGTCAATCAAAATTTGGTCAGAGATAGTATTTGACTACATATTGAAACGGAATCAATTATTTCCTTCAACATTGAAAACATATATTGTAAGTAAAGGTAATGTTTACGATGTTTTCCAATTTTAGCCATTTTTCAAATAATGTTCTAACTTAAGTTTCATCGTACCGTTTTAAATAAATTTTTGTAAGGTGATATAGGACCGTAGCCAAATTTGGGTTTAGTGGGGCTGGTTGGACGGGAAGGATTGCCTTTTATTATTTTTCGCATCATGATCTTTTTTTATTTTTCTATTCACTTCTTTTGTTAAACTTAACTTCATATTTTGCTTCTTTATCTAATATTATGGTTATATATATTTTCTTACTATCAATTTTAATTTTTAAATTATTAATAAACTATAATATTCATTTTTCTTTGCATTATGTAACCTCAAATTTTTATTTACTTCCTTAATTATGTTTTTTTTTTTACTTACTTATTCAATTATCTATATATACATTTCATTTTCCACTTCTGTCATCTCTTTAATTTCATTCTGTACAAGCTTCACTCTGTTCTCGTTTTCTCTGTACAGATTGCGTTTATTAAGGCAATACTAATACCCGCACTCTTAGGTGATTCCCACATCTTATGCCTTGGTACACTGTCATAAGCCTGTTCTAGGTCTATAAAAGCTATGTGCACAGCTCTCTCTTTCTCCATTAGTTTTTCTATGAGCAGCCTTCGGACAAATATCCTGTCCGTACAAGACCTGGCTCCAGTGAAGCCAAACTGTTTCTCCTGGGTAACAAACTCCTCTTCTAATTTACTAGTTGTGTTCTGATAGCTTTAAGTATCCTCCATTATTCGGGAATATTATTGTAACCCAGAGTATTATCAATCCTCCTGGAACAGGTTTCCCAAGCTTGGTGCTTGCTTTCTGCAACAGTGCGCTTTACCTGTGCATTTAGGCTTCTATATTCTTTCCAATCTTCTTGGCTTCTGCTACATAGCCATTTTCTTCCCTACTATTTCATCTATTTCCTTGTTCCACTATTCTTTTGTAGGATTTGTTTCTATCTCGTCTAGGGCTTCACTAGCTGCTTCATGGATACACTTCTTAATGTGCTCATATAACTCAACTGCATCACTGGCCCCATTATCAATTATTTTATCTTCCAGGCAGCGTTTGTATAGGTCCCTAATGCTTTCATCATTGAGTAGGTGAAGCATATACTTACGCTTATCTAAGCGTTCGGATTTTGCTTGTTCAAATGGATTTTGCTTCCTTCTCCATAGTGCCAAGCATTTGGCTCTTAATAAGAATGAGTAGTAGGCTATGTTGCTTGGTGATACAGTGATCCAAGATAGAAAGTCTGAATCCCAGTTTACTCCAAGTGATCTGATAATTTCTATGCTGGAAGTGTTTTACACTATTAGATCGAATTCCTCGCAGATATCACGGAGTCGAGGCCATTATCGTTTATTTCCTTCTCCCCACCTGTACCCACAACCGGATTTCCTTTTTCTTTCTTTCTAACTCGAGCATTCATATCTCCCATTATAAACACTTGATCCTTGTGCCTGATCTTCTCTAGATCAGATCTAAATGTGGCATCGAAAAGGTCCTTTTCAGTGGCCAATTTATTGTTATCTGGGCTGTAGATTCCTATAGAAGTATTATAGCCAAATATTCTCAAGTCTATCCTTATTATCCTTTCCGAGACCATCTCATAAAAGGTCACCCATAAAAGGTTGTTTCCCTCGAATTGTAGTGGAGACACCACCCCTAGCTCACTTTTATCTATTCCACACCAAATGTGTACCCAATCTCCAATTCTTTCCTGTCCTCTTCCTTTCACCTTTGTTTCCGTTAGAACGGCAATGTCGAGATTCCACTTCTCCATTTTAGGGAATTCGTCAGCTTTTTTATTCAAGAGACTCTGCATGCTCCAGGTTCCAATTTGTATAGTCCTTTTCCGTTTCCAGATCCGTTTACTAATGTTTCTATCCGCCTTTTTCTTTTTCTGACTTATTTTAGTTAGCTATTTTTTCTACTATCAGGGTACTGGCCTAGTAGAAACCCCCAACCTGGAGGGCCAGGTGTTTTCTGTCGGGGTCACCTTCCCTTAGACTTTTTTCCATCCTTGACTTACGGGCCCTGCCTGCCCCCCTCCCTCTGCAGGGGAGACTGTACTTATTTAGAGGGGTTGCGCACTCGCCTCGTAACAGCGGCGTCATTGGTCATTGCTCGTAGGGTCCTTGCGAGAGTGGTCGCGCCACCAACCACCCTTCCCAACCCAGGTAACGATGGCGTTTTCGGTTCAAGCCTGAGCTCAGCCCCGAGTATTTACAAAATAATAAAAAAAAAGGTCATCTTATATATATATATATATATATATATATAAGATACACGTTTTTATTCGTGATATGATCATAATGATTAAGAATTTCAGATAGGAATATGATTTAGTGGACACCACCACATAGACTCGTTTTCGATTCTGAGGATATACATTTTTTTCACTTCCAAACAATTTTATAATAGAGTATTAAATTAAATCCTTTTATTAAAAATGTATTTGTCGTATATTCACAGAAACTATCGTTAATACAATATTACATGCTTTGGGACTGTACAGAGATAAATAAATCAGTTCCGTAACAGCATATGAATTACTTAGGGTCATTACTAGGGTCTAACCACCTAATCAATCCCCTATATTCAATTCAGCTGTTCATAGTAATGCTGTTTGAGCCTATGACGTTGGGAACGTTGAAAATTTCATAAAGCTGTAAGGATTTGAACATTTGGAAGCTCTGTTATTACTACTGTTAGTTCAACCGAATCTAGTATCAGAACTACATTACCACTAAATTGAATATTGTTAACACAAATTAAATTAATTTAATTTAGTTAAAAAAATAAAATAATCACATACTGAAACCTGAGACATAGTCAACCACAATATGAAGTACATAGATAAATGGACCCAAATCGATTAGAATACATAATTCTTTAGCTTCGGATTTAAAACCTGTAAAAGAAAGATATTGAATTATTTTATGTGGTTTATGTAGCAAATATATTCATAATATACAAATAAAAAACTACGTTCCCATAGCTATCCTTATTAATTATTTAAAACGGGGTTGTCCCAACAGAACTCGCAGAGTATTGCCAAGGGGGCAATTTCCTAACAATATAATTCACGATATTTATGCATATATATGAATTATGTAAGCGCGGGGTCTGTAGTAAATGATATTGAAGATCAAGACTTTATATAATAAAAATATAACATACAACCGTTACAAACTAATTTTCCTGGATATAATTTAAGTAAATTTAGACACCAAAGCACTAGAAAAATATATTACACTCCACACGAGGTTACATAAATTTTGTCCATCATACTTCTTGACTTATTTTTTACATACTTTAATGTGGAAAAAAGACCACAAATATTTCGCTACAGTTAGTAATCATTAAAGACACGTCATTAGAAGAGAGAAATGCTTTATTCAATGTTTCACCATTATTTTGGGTTCCTGCATATATATAGTATACTAACGAATCTCTTTAACCTAAAATGCGCTAAAAAAAAAACCTACTTATGATAACTAAAAATTACACCCAATTTTTTATTGATTTCCAATCCCAGTTCAATACAAAAACTGTTAACGGTAGACGGGACAATTGTAAAACTCAGTTCTAGATAAGGGACCTGTAGCTTTTACAACTTTTGACTAAATTTAAAACTATCTACAACACAAAAAAAACATCATATAAAGTTGAGTCACTTTGATAAAGTATAAGCCCTAATAGCTGTTTACATTCAATAGTTTCCGAAATATGTTTTTTAAGAAGCAACATTTCATAATTAAATAACGATTAAACAGTAGTTTAAATGAATTTATTTTGGGACAACTATATCTCAGGAATCATCAGACGTATAGATGTTTATTTGCACTCAAATTAAAGCTAGTTTAATGTACTATCAAGGTAGTTCAAGACGTTTATCTTTGTAAGAGTAGTAGTTTTCATGATATTTGCCAAAATAAATTCAAAAAATGTTGATTTCTACTTGTTCTAACAAAATGTTTGATTTATGAGAAAATATATCTCAGGAACCATTAGACGTACAGATGTCTAATAGCACTCAAATTAAAGCTAGTTGAATGTACTATGAAGTAGTTTATGACGTTTATCTTCGTAGGAGTAGTATTTTTCATGCTATTAGTATTGCTAAAATAAATTGATTTCTAGTTGTTCGTACAAAATGTCATATTCATATACAAAAATCATAAAAACTATAATCCAAACGAAGATAAATACAATATAATACTTTTGTATGAAGCATGCCTTCATCTTAATGCCAGACATACTTCACTTTTGGTTGGCTGGTTGGGTTTGAGTGGACTGTATAATTGAAAATGAAACATGATTGAATGAAAAATAAAATTTTATTGTTTAAGTTACAATTGGTGTAGGGGGTGATCGAAAGAGAACATTTATAATTAGATGGTTTGTAAATTTTGAATGGCAGGGCTATGGAATTGTAGATAATGAGGTGGTTGATGATGATTATTATGTGATGGTGAATGTTAATACTTTATTTATTGGATGTTAATAATTTATTGCCAGGGGGACTTACTTCATGCTTCCTTCTTCCCTCTGCATTTCTATGCCTCTCTCTCCTCTGCTACTGGGAACTACTCCAGTAAATCTACTCACTCATGGTAGATATTATTGGTGAGTGAACAAAAAGAAAAGATGGACTGCTTCTCTGGCTGAAGACAAGATGGCTATTTCACTCATTAGTCTCGGTTGCTTCTCTTGCCACCGATAGCGCTAGAGGAGGTGAGATTTGGCTGTTGGCCACATGGGGCGCTACTAACCTATATATGCCAGTCTTTCTGATTCAACCTTTCGGGTGCCGTAGATTATCCAGAACAACTTTATAGTAGAAAGCTAGCTTTAATTTAAGTGTTTGCAGACATTCGCATGTCTAATGATTCCTGAGATGTATTTTTTGATAAATTAAAATTTTTCTGAACAACTTTAAATCAATATTTTGTGAAGGTATTTTGGCAAACTACAACTCATACGAAGATAACCATCATAAACTACCTTAATAATACATTAAACTTGCTTTTATATGAGTTGTAAAAGATATCTGTGCGTGAAATAATACCTGAGAGATAGATTTCCCAAAATAAATTCACTAACTACGGATTTTTTGGTGTATATTTAATGAAATGCTGCAACTGCTGAAATTGGGGACTGTTGATCGTAAATAGCTCTTTTAGGGCTCATATTTTTTCAAATTCACTCTTCTTTAAATGATGTTATCAGGTTTTTGAGGGTTTTTTTTTTTGGTAGTTTTAAATATAATAAGTTTCGAATGATTTTTTTTTTTTTTTTAACGTTTTGCAGTAGGTGTCAATTTTTATTCCCCCTAACTATGGTAGGCAGACTCATTAATTTTGACTAGTAACTAGGTAAAGTAATGAAAATTTGGGATGAAATTACTGGATTTTTGTTTCTCTCGGTGTCTTGGATTATAAGCTTTTTATTTGGAACCAGGTTATCCTTTTATGCTTATTAAATATTTTTTCATTTCTTCTGACTCTTCAAAACGTCTGAAGATAAATTCTAGGATCTTACTATTACAGCTTATCTGTAACTACATAAACTTCCCAGTTCAGTCTTCCAAGATTGCATATTTATACTAATCCACGAATTTGAATTGCAATTTATTAATTTTTAAATATAGATTAATAATTATATAGAGAATCTAAAATTGAAAATCAATAGAAAGCATTATCTATCCTAAAAAGGTATAATATAGGTTTGTCTTGGAGAAAAAGTATTATCCATTGAAGAACGCCAGTTCATGTGGGTCAGTCTAAACAGTAATCAAGTATTTATAGTCCTTTTCTGATAAAATTAATTTTAAAAACATATGACTTAGTTCAAACATGAGCGAAATCAATTTTTTATTTAATGTGTCATTCGAAAGCCTAAAATAAATTACCTAGTTTTGGGGACTATGTGAGAGCGCTCTCAACACCATAAACTTTTCTTTTTCTAGGATAACAAATGTTATAGGATGAGATTCCTCACAATTGATGGTTCTAACAAAAACTTCGATTTGAAGTCAAAATCAATAATAAAATTATTCGTTTATAGAAACATATAGAAACCGCTGTTTAATGAATGTTCTTCCTGGTTAACCTTAGTTGAATGTTATAGTTCGGTACTGATTGAGAAACTTAGTCCAAGATGTCGAGATATTAGCAGTACTAACTGCTCAAAGTTTTCGGCGAGTTGGGGGGATGGCTTCGATTAATAAGCTTGCACTTACAATTAGTAAACTTCGTGCAATATTTGGATCTTTGAGATCAGAAAGCTTCACTCCAGGGGGCAATAATGCCATAGCTATTACTTCATGGTGAGGTGCACATCCGTTCCTACTTATGATCGAAACATTGATTCATAATTATCGTTAAGTTTTTTTAATAGGAAAAAAAAACGTTTTAAAGATAAATTTCAATGCAAATCTGGCTGTAATATTGCTGTAATATAAATAAATATACTGTAAATAGTAAAATTGCTAAACAATTTTGTGCAAGAACATCTTTGTAGTCTGATCCTGCTCTACTCTAGCCTAGGTTTCAACTCATTCCTTATTACATGTGTAACTTTATCGGAAGTTCATTAATTAATAATTCTGTTATTATTGTAATTTCATTAGCTTAATTGTCGAATATTGAGTTATAATAACAGAGTGAATCTTAGTATGAATCAGGTAGAAAAAGCATTATATACTTTTGGGAGGCTACCCCAGGTTAGTTAAAACATGAACGAAATCAATAACTGACTAATTGATATTAATTGATAATCTATTTATAAATGTGTAATTTCATTTTCATTTTCAAGGAGAATTGACTCTTCTTTATGATAAATGATCCACACGAAAGAATAACGTCAAACGAACAGAGGTTTAATATAACCCACAATAATTTCAAATACGTTTGAATCTATTTTTTAACATCTGTTTTTTTGTTTGTTTTTTTGGATTCCCGAACCGAACATTTTGATTATACTAGCCCGAAATCTTATATTAATATCACTTTCACTTAATATATCCATATAATATGGATAAATAAATGGTTCGTTTTATCTGATTTATATAGAAAGTAATATTTGCTCATTTTTTGTATGATTTCAAATTGAAAACTTTATAAATTGTATATACATTATAACAGATATAAATGTGAGTTTAACTGTTATAACTAAATAACGATTCTCTATTACTACAACTGGATATCTAGACGAAGCATACAACTATTACGGAATCCCTTGAAGTGAATTTTAATCATTAAATAATAAAAAAAATTATGCTGATTACATTTATTGTGTTAATTCAGCAAACTATAATAATTTTCAAAAACAATTTATTTTTTGACATATCTAGTAAAACCTGTCTCTTTTCCCCTCAATTCTATTCAAATTTTACTCCAAGGCCTCAAACTCAATTCCACTTATCCTATTGTTACTAACCAAAAGATGAAACCGGCTGTTTCCAGAAAATAAAAAAAGTTTCTTTCGGTTAGGTATAGAATACATTTCAGCCGGTAATTTTTCAAAAGTTTTCCACCAGAGCGGTGTGTGAATCAAAATGAGAAAACTTTTCTCTGTGGGCAAACTTCACCCTCGTTTCCTCTACAGCACTGAAAAACCGCAGTTTGTCGGGTCATCCTTGTCAATTTGGATCTCTGCGAATTAGTAAAATTATAGCAGTTTGCTTGTTATTTCTTTGTTCTGTTACATCAGCTGTTTTTTCACTCTGTGAAAAGAGAAGAATAAGTCCAAAATATAATGTCCATCAAGAGAAAAATACACTTTTCTGTTTAAATATTTTCATGGAAATAAGCGTTCAATGCCATGGTGTAAATATTTGAATAATAGAGTAACTTAAGCACAAGTAAATAAAATAATATTCAATTTGGATTGTTTAAATAAATATGGATTGATAATTCTAAATTATTTCATGTTTATTAAATTCTAAAAGTAGATTTTTCAAAAAAAAAATATCATACATTTTAACTTAGTACACAATATCTAAGTATGAGGATTGGGCTGAGGTGAGATTTCCAGAGCATTTGTTTCAGGTTATGGGTTCGAATCCCACCTTAGTAAGTTAAAATTTATTTTTCAGCGGCCCCGTGATTTTAATCCTCACTCCTACTCCGGGAACTGCTTAGGTCAATGAAGGACTTGAGCTTAAAAAAAATCAATTTCAATCATCAACTGAACTACTACTGAATTTGAATAAAACATCTTTAATTGAATATGTATCATTTTATTTTATTTTTTAATAGAATTTTTAATAAGAATACACAAAATACCTCAGACTTAGTTTTATTTATTTAATTTTTATTATTTATTCAATTCACAGCCATTTTAGAAAAGCGACCCCAACTAATGATTCCTGAATTAATTGAAAATTATTTTATTCAAGACCCATTTAATGTATCTCACATCACATTATGAGGCCGGTAACCACCCTTAAGCTACAAATAATTAAGATTAACACCTGCTAATTCAATAAGCCACTCAGATTATATTATCATATTAATCTGAATAATCCCAGCTTATTATCCTATAATAGCCATTAACAACTAATCTTGTAGGTTCATCAGTTTAACATTCACCTTATAGCACGTAACATGCTCTGTTATAATAAATTCAACTGGAGAATGCATGAGCGATCCCTGGAGATAATATTGAAAGGGCTATCCCTCGTTCAATATCAGACTCCTACGAGATGTCAACTTCGCGTCATACCTTCATTTCGGATGCGAATCTATATTGCCATTCCATCTCGGTCCTAGTTCCTCTTTCCTCGTATAATCAAATTGAACCCATTTCCTATCATTTCGGTGCTCTCTTTCTCTCATCTAAGAAGACATAAAGGAATGGGACAGTTCGTATGATGATGATGATGAAGGCTAAATGTAATCAACAAACATATTTAGATTACGTTTATTACAAGCTGCGGATTAAAAATATAATTGACTGAATACTTCTTACAGATCGAAAAGAAATTTGGGGACATACTCGACAAACGTTTTAAACAAACTGAACTTAACATAAGATCACAGATTTGAGAATCCATCCACAAACCTATTCCCTCCCAAACCCGGTATTTAAAATGCAATTGTATCAAGTACAGCATTTTCAATAAGTTATAGGAAGTCCGGGTGGCAGTAAATAAAGGTACAAAATAGTTTTTAAAAAATCTATTTAATGAATATCAAATGTTTCGCCCCACCTTGAAGGGCTTCTTCAGGCTAAATGAAAGCAAGATACAAACATTGTAAGACGTGATAAGATAATTATAATACATATACAAAGCGAGTAAAAAATGATACAAACAATTTTTAAAAGAAAGATACAACTTAAATTAAGAAAATATACACGTAGATAAATAGGAAACTAATTAATAATAATTCTATCACATAATATACGTTACAGAATATAAAACTAGAATAATAAATAGTAGAACTTTATAGAAATAGAACCAATTTGGTAAACAAAATTATTGAAGGACAGATAGGTGAAGTAAATTTGACATAGGTGACATACGGTAACAGGTAAGAAGAGAAATAAGAAGTAAAAAGGTAAGAAATAAGAAAAATAATTAAATAAAATACCTGAAGCCTTAAAATTTAAGGGTGCTGAGGGCGAGATAGAGAAAGGGTGGGAGGCGTGGGTATCCCACCACAAAAAAAACTAAATCCCTTAGAAACAGTATTTGTTTTATTTATACACCAAAAAAAACCAAACGTCTAATATTATAACTGGCAAATATATGAGATAAATATAAAAGTAAATTGGTAAGATATTATAATAAACAGATTTTATACAGCATAGAGAAAACAATATATATAAATAAATAAAATTTATGAATGAGAGTAAAACATGGGAAAAGTCAATCTTCCCGGCTGGGCCCGTCCCACTAAGATCCTTTTTTTTTTTTTTTTAAAAAAGATCCCCAGGGAGCGATGGTCCTTTATCACTTTTGAAATATTTTCTTATAACGAGAAGAGGAGACTTTAAAATAGTTTAATCGATCAATATTTTAAAACCGCCTGAAATTGAAAAAGGGCGTGAATACTTCAAATATTTCAAAAGTAATATAGGGCCGTAACTTCCAGGGGGCCTTAATGAGGTGGGTCCGGCAGGGAAGGAGTCTTTTTTTTTGTGTCATGATCCGCTTGTGAGATTGTGACATGTCATACATCTTAAACTATACAACACTTACAATAAACTAAAAAAAAATAGAACAGTAATCAACAAAGCCTCAGATGTATCAAATCCAGCTCGTAAAATCTTCATCTGCAATTAATTTTAAACATTAGTTTCCATCACACTTGACTCAGAAACGCAATTCTAGTCTTAAAAATATCACTCATTAACTAATTAATTTATTTAAATAACAAATTTTTAAAATCTATTTAATGATATTAACAACTGTATTTACATATAGTAAATCTGAGGCAAGATCATCATGACATAATACAGGTGTGTAGAGAACTAGCCAATGGATGCACTCTAATAATAATTCTACATCAGAAGGTCTCAATCTTAAAAGGCCATCATCTTTTAAGGCGCCTCGGAGGATTGTTAGGAATGGGAGAGGAAGCAAGGTTAGAAACTAGTGGATTTCGGTGGTTAGGGAGTTTATAATGAAAGGAATGGTATCTGGCTCGGGCTAGATCGGTTACATATGGAACATCAAGGTCTTTATGTATGATTTTCTTTGTGACAAAGTAAGGAGCATTGAGGTTTTTACGAAGGATTTTGGATTGTAAGGATTCGATACGAGAGGAATTCGAAGGTTTAGTGGAGCCCCAAATCACGATGAGTAAAAAATCAGGTCTTTTTTTCAATTATAGCTCCAAAACTGTACTTTCTAAGTAAAATATTGAAGCAAAATAAATTAAAGAACTCAAGACTTTGCGTCGGATGAGTAACTTACCACCAGCTTTGGTTACATAAGGACTTCATAGTACTTTGACCAGCAATTTGATGCTAAGCAGCAACCAAAGAAGCTTACTTATCTCTATACTACTTGGCCTATGTATTATGTTACGATAATTCGATGTAGATTACACCGCTCTTTAATTTGTTTAACTAAAAACGTCTCACCAGTTGGCAGGAAGAGTAGGAGTTACAGGCGAAATAATAAATCTCAATTATTACTTATTTATGGTTATATTTAAATAATAATGTACCGATTAAATATTAGTATAAAGTTAAAAAATTATACTGAATATTTTAAAGGGAAACAAAGTATTTCTAAAAGTTATTAACAGGTACCTGTGCGCTATAGTATCCCTCTCTTTTCCCCCTTCCTCTTTTTAACTTGATTTTACCACCCTTTCAAGATAAAATATACACTTATTTTATAGAACGTGCCATAAAAAAGATTTTTTCAGTAAAATGTTTAAAAGATCACAACTTTTTAAAAAAATATTTTATAAGATATAACAGTTTTGTTTTCCTTATGATTACTAAGTAAAAGTGGAACTTGGTTGTTTTGAATATTAGATCTAAGCCTCAGATGTTCCTTTTCCTTACTGTAGGGTAGGATTGATCTCATATTCCGAAACTAAATTCCTTTATGGAGTGCGTAATTTTATAAGGTATTGTGAGCTTTAGGGGATGAGGAGCAAGGCTCTTCAACGATGAATTTTGGAAGAATATAATTCAAACACTGAATCACGAATAATTAAAAATATATTTATGTATTGAAATGTATTCTTAAAATATTTCCACAGCTTAATTGTTTCTTTCCTACCACTACTTGGTAAAGAAAGGCCATTGAAATTGTTGATGTAAAGTTTTCGACGGATCTGAGTCCAGGAAAAAACATTACGTTTTTTTATCGATAATCTGTTTATTTTTTACATACATAAATTCCTTAGTTTTGCTCATTTTGCTAGTGGTTGGCCGGATATCTAGAAGTAAGCAACTTATTCAAACCAGAGTGGAGAGGGTCATGGTTTCTTTCTGTTTGGACGCCCACAAAAGTCAAAGAAATAAAAGTAGAGGAACTAGTTCCGGAAAATATAATTTTTATCGATAACTGTGCAAAAAAGGTTCTAGTAATTTTGAAGAAAATGCCTAAAGACTTCTACTCGTAGTTTTATGTGAAATAAACCCATAAGAAACAGAAGGAATGAAATTTGATTGTTAAATAACCAAAAAATAATTTTTCCATAAAAAAAAAAAAAAAAATACAATATAATCTATTTAAAGCTAATTTAAATTCCTTATTTTACTTTAAAGAAATTCATGACTGATATAGAAAATGGAATCATAACTAATATAATTTTTTTTCTTACATTAAGCAGGTAAATTTGGACTATTTGTATTCATTTATATGATAAGGACATAAAAGTGTTGGATTTGCCACTCGTTTCCGTGGTTCTTAGACAATTACTAGATAAAATAGAACTTAACTTTTGAGAATAGATCCAATTAAACTTGGTTTAATTGGGGTGTGAAAAAGATAAAATCTCCGACCGTAAATATCACTTTGTCACGGCTAAAGATGTCAATATTTGTTTTAGAGCAATTAACATTGTTTTAACTCCTTCGTAATTACCTTTTGGTCGACTGCAGTTAGTTTTTATGGATTTTATTCATATTATTCTTTTCTGAAAAAAAAATATTAAATGTAATTCTTAACTCATACAAACGTGAGCTTTTGAGATACTGTTTGTATTATATATAATAATGTCAATGATATATTTTTTTGTTTATTTATTTTTAAGTAAAATATATAAAAATAATTATAATATAATACTATTTAAAACAAAAACAAACAAATTGTTGATTGCCAATCTTTCAATGTCAAGGTTATAGTTTTAGTATTTAGTACTTAGTAAGATCGTGATCTAATTGTCTTCTTCAATTGCTTCCGGGAAGGTAGCATCAAGTTTGAACGTAAAATAATTAGTATATATTCAAACTACCAAATACTTTACTAAAACTAATTTGTAAAGAAGTTGTAAGTAAATTTTTGTAAAATAAATCATAATATAACATTTTTCTTAACTAATGATATACATTTGTTGATATTGAGGTTCAGCCAAGAAGAGAACTACATTGAGACGACACTTCGCAACTTTATTGTTTGAGTTTTTTCAATTTGTTTTCAATGATTGTTTTTATTGTCGGGATGTATATATTAGTAAACAATGATGACGGGTCCGATAGAACGACTTTTTGCCCTCATAAAAATTCAATATTGGTTATCTTTTTGGAAGTCAAAGAAGTCTTATCATTGTATTAGTTGGTTGAAATATGCCTTAATATATCTGCTAAATATTTTGATAACTCGTATGTTGTGGAATTCAGGAGTAAAACTAATTGGTCTAGCTAGGTTTCGTTCTTTATGTTTTTCATTAATGAATATAAATTGAGAAATGTCACTGAATTTTTAATGAGTCTCCAATATGTTGTATTGTCGATGTACGTTTGTTGTTTAGTCTGTGCTTATGTTATGTTATGTCAATCGTTAGGTTTTGTGTTGGATTTGAATCCACTTTTTTGTATGTTTGTTCGTCATTTACTAATGTATATGTTCTTTGAACATTGATGCTATAGACAGTTTGGTTGACTAATTGATACAAACAGTTAGTTTACGGACTACTTCTTGTTTTAATAGCATTTGATTTTTGTTTTTGTGTTGTATTTTTTTTTCTTTATTAGTATTCATAATATAATAGCAACGCATAACTTCACTTTACATACATATAGTGTCCGGTATTGTGTGGAGTATGTACAATATCTGAATAAAAATAGGAAAAAAATGTATATATACACATTCTACTATATTAATTTCTCAGACGTTCGACTATTATAGGGAGATAGAGGCTTAAGAGAATATTATTTGTTTTCCTCATCCAATTAAGGATCAATTAACATTTGATCCAGGAATATGTCGATTAGCAGTAATCTATAGAAAGAGTAAATGCTTTCTAACTAATGCCGGATGAACCCCCATTACCGTTGGGGACTCCTCCTGGTTCGACCCTAATCAATTTCTGGTTGGCCGGAGCACTAGCTCTTAGCTTAAATGTTTGCTTTAGTTTATAAATCTCCGGAATAAGTCCCTGCCCTACTTCACCTTCTCCGGCTTAGAAAAACAACTTTAATTGTCCATCTATATTCCAGCCTTGTCGTGTATCCCTCGCCTACCAAGCGGGTAAACAGATTAGCAAGAGTTGCAATTTTAGAAGGCTGTATTTAATGTCAGCTACCAAGGGGTAATCCGAGGATCAGTCCGAAGGTATTACACTGTCTTAGAGCTGGGTGCAATATTAGAAATCTAAATACCAAACAATTTATTAAAATCGAAAAAAAAAAAACCGTTAAACAGTTTTGAGTGAAGAATAAAAACATGTTATTAAGTATATAAACATGCAATACTAATTATTTTTGAAATAGAATCGTACTGCACCTAAACATTTTTCTATATAAATGATATTTGGTCATTAAATTTTAAATCGCTTTAACTTATATAAGAAGGTTGTAACCTTACCAGATTCGAATCCGCCTGTGGCAGATAACTATTTTCCAGAAATCAGTCGTGAGTCAACCCTGGAAGTTCAGGAGCCCTGTTCATTTAATTTTATTATAATGATTTTATCGCCAAAAGAAAGCAACTAAATTTTATCACCTAATATCATTTAAAACCTCTAGATCGGTGTTTTTAAACTTTCGACAACAGTGAGCTCCTTTAATAATCTTCTATTACTGTTGTACCGAGCGTGGTAGGAAAGGGAGTTTTCTTAAGACTAAACTAAAACGGCTGATTTTATTCGCGATTTTTGAGCGATTCGTCTTTGGGATTTCAAGGGACACGGCTGTTCCCAAATTCTATGAAAAGTTGAGTAGCGGACTACAAGGCAACATTTTGTCATATTCCTTCTTTTCTTCCTCGGTCCAATACTATTTCCACCTTCAAATTCCGTCTAATGGATGTTTCTTATTTTCAAATTTAAAAAATATGCATATGTACATTCTTGTTTTCCTCTTTTGAACTTTTACTTTATTTTCATTTCTCAAAATTAATTTTTCGTTTGATATCTTTCGTTCCAAGGCTATGAAATCTACCTTTTATGACCTTTATTATTATTTTACCGTTACTTATCCCGAAATAAATGTAGAATGTATTATTAGTACTGAATACCACACTTTACTTATTAATGACTCCTACGCTCTTGTTTATCTCACGCTTAGGTAAAGAGGTCAAGTATCATGCGGTTTCTTGTTTATTTCGGTATTAAGTCAAATGGTCTGATAAATTTATTAAAATATCAACAATCTATATTAATATCAAAAAGCGCTTTTTCATTACTTTTTTTACCATTGTTGAACTAAATGAGAACCCAATTATTAAGATTCGTGATAAGCAGATCTTTTTAGGTCCTTGATAAAAGACTACTAATACATGATAACATGAACAACAATCAAACTAACTGCTTTGAGGCTCTCCAGAATTATGTCACAAGATTAAAGAAACCTGAAATTTAGTAGTATTTATTCTTTATTTGATTTTAAAATTTATCTTGTAAATATAATTCTCTTGAGTATTCATATTGTCAAGTGTTGATTAAATTAGCTTTGGTAAAAAATATAAAATCAAGCACTAAGGCACATCAAAACCAGAGTTCAACCTACTCTCTTATTCAAGAGGTAATGATAATAAGTACTATTAGTAAGGAGATTTTTGATATCTAATAAACTTTATATATAAAATATATTTTTTACCTCTACCTACCTACGTCTGCCAAAAGAAACAAAAAAAAAACAATAATATACTAAAAATGCCTTTGCATACGACCTAGGAGGAAGCTCTAAAACAGGTAAGCTGTCAACCTTCCGAGCCTGGAGAGGGTCCTGAAGATTGAGAGGAAAATTCTGAGGGGGAATCACTGACCCAAAATAACGCAAGAGGAGTATAGGAGAAAATCCAATGAGGTAATATATTGGAATTTGGAAGACCTGGAAACAGTCATAAGGACTAGGAGACTGAAATTCTTAGGGAACATGATCAGAATGAAAAATGAGCAACTAAATAAGAAAATTTTCAACAAAGTCGGCAGCTGTATGAGCATAGGGAGATATGTGATACAAGTGAAAGAGGAACTGGGATGACTACAAATAACGGATGAAGACTGCTTGGATAGGGAGCATTTTGGGAATAAACTAAAAGAGGTTGGGGTTTTTATGGGAAAGACGAGGAAGAAAAAGGACTAAGGAGTAACAATCCAGGAGGATGAAAGGGTATTGGAGTAGAAGAAAGGCGGAAGGTGTGAGGTTGAATCGAAAGTGATATTCATGTGGTCCTGGCTGGCTGATTCGTGAACAAAATGCTAAGAATAAAATCTACAAATCTATAAAATATTTTTTAGATAAAAATTAAGTTTCTCAAAAAAAAAAAAAAGTCTATAAATTACAGTATATATTGTAGGTAACAAAATAATATATGAAACAACTGAAAATTTATTGATGAGCCAAATGTAAATCGAAACATTTTAAGAAATTTTGAAATATTAATCTAACGGTTAACTGAAATTATTCTAACGGTTAATGAATCTAATAAAAAAAAAAAAAATCTTCCGAGACAGATACAAAAATGAGTCAATGAAACTATTAGATGAATTTCCTCCCTATCTTTAGGAGATGCTCAAAAAATAATTTGTTTGTCCATATTTTGTTGGCCGGGCTCCGCAATGCTGAGCCAATGTAATTTCTGTCAAACATTATCAAACGATGATTTACATCGTTTTTACAATGTTACATTTGTATAAATATTTTTCCATATTCCAATTCAAATGAAAGCTGGGCAAATTAAAATGCTATGGCCTAAATCGTCAGGTTCATACATAGAACAGAGCTTATAGGAGTTATTGAAATCAAATTGAAAATTATTTCTATCTAAGTAAATGCTGGATTTTTTTTTCCATCAGCTAAATATACTTGTTTTCAACAAACCTTTCCTTACTACGACTTTTATGATAAAATAATGTAAAAACAAAATTGTAAGAACTTCTCATTTGAATATTTCGATGCGCTGTGACGATGCCGACATAGAAAAAACCACTGGTTTACCATAGATGGTGATGTTGAGGGATGGAAGCCCATAAGAAGAATGGGGCCGATCGCAGGTGGCCTCGGGCTAGGCCCATCAGCATCTATACCTCCATGGATTACATCTTCGACCTCGTGAGTTCTTATTTTAGGGACCATGCATCATCCCTGTTTTGCTTACCGTGATATACTGTGCTTCAGTTTCCCTGATGTGTAAGCCCCTTCAGTTATTCGAGAGAAGAAAATGATTATTTCATTTTTAAGATTTGTAATCCAGAATTATTAAATATTTAATTATTAATTAAAATGATTGAGGAAGAAATCCTCTAAACCTTAATAACCTTATTGATGTAATATAATAGCATACTATATACATAATCATATGTAATAAATAATCCTGAACAGAATTAAAAAAAAAAATTGCAAAAAAGTATACAATATTCACTCACAACCGCCCCCAGGGCCAATGGGTGGCACTCATAGAAAAGAGACGTGAGAGTGACCGAACCCATCCTACGAAAAAAACACCTCAAGAAGCGCGGACTTGGACCTCCATGGTCTTTCGTCCATATAATAATAATAAATGAAAAATATGTATAATTTCTAGTCAAAATTAATGAGTCTGCCAAGTATAGGTAGGGGGAATAAAAAATGGCAGCTGTATTAAAACATTAAAAAATTAATTTTTCAATCGGAGCTGTATATCGTTAAACCTACGAACAAAATTAGAAAATCTAAGAGAACGTCATTTAAAGTAGAGTAAAATATGAGTCCTAATAGAGCTATTTACGTTCAATAGTTCTCCAGATATAGCTTTTTAAAAAGCAAAATTTCATAAAAATGTACAAAATGGACTGAAAGATCAGTAGTGAATTTATTTTGAGAAATCTATGTCTCAAAAACCATTCGACGTACAGATTAGCACACAGCGTAAACAATGTTTTGGTAAAATAATGTTCATTATACAACTAATAATAGTTATATATATGTTTCATAAGTCAATCTTGGATATACTAGGTGTTGATATAACGATGAAAAAGCAAGGTTAGCAACATAAAGACAATAGACAAGGTGGAAAAATTGTAAAAATTATTTTAAAAAAAATTTTTAATTACAAATATGTATGCGGATGAAATAAAATTGTACAAAATCATATCCTATAAAATAAAAATTACTCTTAATAATAGAAAAAACCATAAATGTAAAATATAAAATTAAGAACAGCATATAAATTGAACTTACTATCACTAAACACTTTAGAAAAAATGAAAATGAGGTATTTATGTATATACCTCCTAACATTACTTCACTAAGGGAGCTTTTTAATTTTTCAATTTTATATGCATGTATTCAATCAAACTTCATTAATGTTAAAACGGCCTGCTCACTTCAATAGTATTCCCAAACGATTTTCTGTCGAAGGGCAATGATAGCATTTCCCTAATTACACTAAAATTACCCTTTACACAGCAAATATAAATTGCTCACTCTCATTTCAGATTCAGATTCACAGTTCATGATTACATTAAATTCTAGTAATGGATCCTCTATTTGATTTTCTTCGCAAATAGTCAGTGTATTCATCAGTTCAGAATTAATTACGTCTATAAATAAGGAATATATGTATGGTTATATAATAAATCGTTGTCCGATCCTGCCCATGATAATACTTTATATATTTAAAGAACATTCGTTAAGAAAGTTATACAATTCGTATTAGCATGGTTAACTTCTAGAAATTGTTTTATTTTCACTACAGACAGTTGTCTCATATAGGCTGTATAATTCTATTTATATAATTTTTACCTAGTCATATCAAATGTCATTAAACATTTTTTTCTCAGTGGATAAGTTTGAGGAGGGAGAATTATTTAAGTATATTCTCCCTCCTCAAACTTA
>NW_027116659.1:1871389-1881600 GCF_000696795.3 Halyomorpha halys | reverse complement strand
TGCTATAATGCTAAAACTAATTGTTATTGGGTGAAAATTCATCTTGGGTAGATTTGTAAAATAAACAACTAGCAATTACCGTCTAGAATGTTACTAAATTATTGAATGACTGATGTCTGAAATATATTTGTAAGCTAATGAACTATTTTACATAACAAATGTCAATGTATGACCGTTTGTGATTTCAAATAATAAAAGAAAACCAATAAAATATCGTTTTTTCTTTTATTATGACTATTAATTGAGGAAACATAAACAACTTATTTGTTTTCATTTTATTTCATTATTTGATCTCCAAAAAAATTATCTTTTTGGCTATTATACTTTGGCGACCATCTTACATGTAAGAAAATTTCGTAATCTGTTTAATGAAAAGTTTTCTAGGTCCCACTAAATTTCCTATAATAGCCGGCATGAAATAAGGTGGGCATTAGAGATTGTGGCTTATCCAATTCTCTCTTTACAAGCTAACTAAACATTCACTAACAAACAGTTTTAAATCCATTAGCTTTTGTTTCATAGCTCATTGTAGTGGAATAATGTTTACTCAAAAAAAAAATTAATTAATCATTAGATTTATTTTTTATTATGTTCATTAACATAAACAGAGTTTTCTGTTTCTGTTTCTGTTTGGAGTTTGTTAATGAACATAAAAGTGGTTAATAAAAGTTTTAAATTTAGGAAATAATTTAATAGAAGAATTTATTGGGACAAAGGCAATTAGCCGGCATTAATGAATTTTAAAGAAAAAAAAGGAATGAAGACAGAAATAGGAATCCTTGAGAATGACCTGAGAGGTCGAAACGTCGGATGTTAAAAAAGAATAAAGTGAGAGAAAAAGGATCAAAATTGTTTTTAAAAAAAAAATTAAATAATCATTTTAATGTCTTATAAATCGTATAATCAATCATCAATGATCATTTGGAATAATGACGAGATTAATAGGTTGAGCGGTTTTAAATACTCTCTACTGGTTTGGGATAACGTGTAGCAACAAAGCAAAAATACCAACTCTTCCTATTTCATGCTAGCTACTAATTTCTGGTACTCTTCTAATCTAATGAACTTTGCATATAAAATTTCAGGGGTAAATAGAGATAGGTTCTGAGTCTTAAAGAACGGAAAAAGGTTTTATACATAATAATAATGGAATAGTTAAATTATTTTATAACCTGAATAGAGTTTTAGTTTCTTTCTCTTGATGCAGTCACTCAATTTATTCCTCAGATCCATCAATTCGAGATCCTTATTATCTATACAGAATATGATACCATCTAAGTTATAGAAAATAATTTTGCTAATTAGTTATAAAATTAATGCAAATACAATAATAAAAAGAGTACATTACAAAAAATACATTTTTTTTTTAATACTAAGAATCGAAATTTGATTTAAATTTTGATATTTTGTAAAACAGGACAGTCATTATGATAATTAGTTTATATGAAAAAAATCCATTGGAGAAAAATTATTGAAATTTTAGCTAAAACGTAGAAATTATGATAGATAAATAGATGAAATTTTTACAAAGGTTAATCAGTATTTCTGAAAATTTAGGTAAGAATATAAATTAAATGCTTTTATTGGGTTCGAATGAAAGTAGTTTAAGACAAGTTTGGTTAAGGGTTATAAAGTGAATACTTTGTAAATTTACTTAAATGGTATGTCCATATGACTGCTTTTCTTGAACAGTGGTACATCATACAAAAAAAGTTTATATTTAATTTGTACCTAACGTATTCTATAGATTGTACCGTGGACTGGGTTAGCTTCATGAAAAACCTTTAGTCTATAGGACACGAGCAGAGAAAAAAAAACAAGCTAATCTCATTGGAATACGTCCAGTTAAAAAATAAATTAAAACTTTTGTGAGATTCGCCACTATTCAAACAAATTAGCAATATAATTACGTTTACAAAACATTCCTTTTCTTACAATCAAGTAAAAATGATTTACTCTATGGTTATTTTAGCCATTCAATTTTAACTGATCTTCATTTTAGAAGAGGAAGAATGTACATAACATGGTCAGAGATTTAAAAATTTTTTTTTATTTCACTCTTTACTTGAAGAATGAAGTTATCGCTTTCAGTTCAGTTGTAGAGGGAGAGAAGAATGGTATCATCCCCCACCCCTAACGCGGAGTACACCAGCGTACTCTATTCATTGTTCGTGGCATCCCTTTGATGATACAGTAATTGAGCCAATTCTGGGACCAAGCTCATCTAAGGGTAGTACTTGCAGTGTAATTAGTCCGAATATCTGGCCCTATGTGTCCATACCAGTATGTTATATCGATAATCAATGAGAGTTTGTGTTCATATCTTGTAGAAAGATGAGGACGTGTGTTTGAAACTCCCAAGGATTAGACACCAAGCGTACTTCAAGCTCGAGGCATAGTTAATTTTTAAGCCTAGAGAAAGTAATTTTATTTTTAATATAATATATTTAAATTAACGTTTCCAAACTTTGAAGAATGGTGTCGAAATAAGAATATTAATATAAACCCCAACTATCCTATCAAATCATCTTTACCCTTCGTCATAAATCTACCGACTGCACTTCAATATTATTTAGTTGCTCATACTCCTGTCGAGCAGATTCGCTACCCAGACTTCGTCTTGACAAACGACTAACTTGGAATCCTCACACAAGAGTGAAAAGACAAGGCAGTCCTTGTTGACTCCGACTATTACAACAATTACTAGACCAACGGTTTAAATTTTTAAACCATTTCAAAAGACTGATCTACATGACTATTATAAGGCCTATCTGGTCATACAGAGTTTAGCTTTGAATTCTTCTTGTAATCAATTCGTACAATCCAAAATCCTCAATGCTCCTTATTTTATCACAAATAAAATCATCCATAAAGACCTTAATGTTCCCTATGTAACCGATCTAGCACGAATCAGATTTCTTCCATAATAAACTACCACACCACATAAACCCACCACTAATCTTGCTTCTTCCAATCCTGGCAATCCTCAATGAAGTCTGAAAAGAATGGCCTTTTGAAATCTTTAAATGTAGAAATGTTATTAGAATGCTTCCTATGGGTAAGTTTCTGTACATTGCTGAATCATACCATTATAATCTGACTTAAAATTTATTAGATATGAATACAGTAGTAAATCTCAGTAAATAAATAATAAAAAAAAAGACCTTTCCTGTTGACAGTATTAAACCGTAAGTTTTTTGACGTGACAACGTCTTATAAATCATTTTGCGGGATGCCATGTTAGAAAAAGTGTTCCGTAACGGAAATTGACTTCGTTTAACATATGGATATTATATCATATGTATAAAAATTAATTAATGTATAACCAAGCAAAAATAAATATCTGAATTCAATATGTGAACTGGTTTATTATTTCAAATATATAACATTGGATTGATTTTAATTTATATTTATGTAATATTAGCATAGAGTATACGTTGTCACGGAAATATGTCGCCTCGGCGCAAAGCGCCGAGGCCTACACGGGCACGGTTTTTTTTATGAGCCGGCGTTAGTCAAAGTTGTTACTAACGCCAGCTCATATATACGTCAGCATTTACACAACGGCTTTGACGTACTTATATGTATTAATTTCCTTGTAGCTCATAAATTCATTTAAGTTGTACTATACCAGGGACTAATCGACACATTTTGTGAATTTATTATGTCGAATATCATGAAAACTACTACACCTAGGAAGATAAACAGTATAAACCACGGTATAGTACATTATACTAGTTTTAATTTGTGTGTTAATAAACATCTGTTCGCCGAATAGTTTTTGAGATATAGATTTCTCAAAATAAATTCAATAACTGCTGATTTTCAATGCATTCTTAATGAAATGTTGCAATTTAAAAAAACTATATCTTGCGAACTATTGAACGTAAATATCTCTATCAGGGCTCATATTTTACCAAATTTACTCTACTTTAAATGATGTTCTCTTAGGTTTTCTAGTGTTGTTGATAATTTGAAAGATATAGAGCTCCGAACGAAAAAAAAAATTTTTTTTCGTTTTGAATTTTCATCAATTTAGATAGTAATTATACATAGTTTTCATTATAGCAATCAAAAATTGGGGTGAAATAACTGCCTTTTTTTTTTTTATTATTTTGTTAGTAACTAAAACAGCTGTTAATGGTTTATAGGTAAAATAATCCATTTTTATTGCGTGTTTTGTTCACGTGTGTATTCTGTGTATACGGACCGCTTCGGAGGAACTTCAGAAGGATTCAGCCTCATTATAGATATATACTGTTCATAGTCAATTTTTTTTTTTTTTTTATATATTGTGCACACTCATTTCGGTCCTCCATCTACTTTCCACTACTCTTTTTATATTTTAATTGAGACACCTCACCATCGAATTAGTTTTTTTTTTCTTTGGGGAAGCGGTTTGTATTTTTTTTCTTAATTGCGAAAAGCTCTGCACTCCAACAATTAAATATTTTACATTCTGTGATGAATTATATTTTCCTTTTTTTTTATTCTTTTATTTTAGTTTCAACTTGTTCAATTTTTCTTTCTTTATACGGTTCAGGAGTTAATACAGCTTAATCCTCCCATTTATAATGAAATAAGGAAGATTTTAGAGGTTCGGTTACACAGAATAAAAAAAGTAAACAGAAAAATTGTGTCAGGTTTTTTATTTTAAAACGAATGAGACGGAAATCCAATTCAAAAAGGTATCACCATTTTTTATCCATGTAATTTTTTAAAAAATTAGTTAAATAAATTGAACTATGGGACAGTTTTAATAAAAAATATTCACTGACATTCACTCCGGTTAGGTTTTAAAACATAAAAACGTGTAAGATGCAATAAAGAAGTCCGAAAAACAAAATTTAGTACAAAAACTGGAATACAAAATTTAATACATTGGAAGAACATCCAAAAAACTAAAGAGTAGGAATCATCTCAAAAATAACTGTAAAAATCTTAAAATATAAAAATAAAAAACACCACCCGTACACCGAATATGTACGAAAATCATGTATTCTATTTTTAAAATAAAATACCAACAAGAAAAAAAAATTTAAAAAGGACAATTTATAATACAGTCACACTAAAACCAGTGAAACTTCAAAACAGATACGAACAATATGAACATCAATTATGCAAATATCAAGACAAATTAAATATTTCTTATAATTAGTTAAACAAAACATTAAATTATAAAGTAAATTATAATTATGAAGTTTAAAAATTATATTATCTTACGATTATTATTAAGTAAGATATAATCATCTCTTTCTGAGGAGTCTTATGTATTATTATTATTCTGAGCAATAATTATCAGAGAGCCTACAGATAATTACAAAAATATTCAATTCTACATAGAATTACAAGTTTATATAGAGCATATGTATTATATTGTATATTAATTGTATTACACTATTATTTAATCCAACAAATTTTGATTATTGCACACTCATCACCTAGATTATCAAGAGCAATTATGTCATAACTATCATTATTTCATCATTATATTACTATTAGACAAATAATAATCAGAATAATGGAAGTTTTTTTTTATTTATTGATTAACTTTATTGTATTTTCTTTTTAGTCCCTTTACTTTAATTTTTTTTTTATTGCTAACTTTATTTTTTAAGCAGATGAATATTGATGTTTAAAAAAAAAAAATGTTACATTAAACTTGGGAACGATTAATTGTAGAAGCTGTCAAAAGAGCTCCATTTTTATGTTAGCTAAAACGGTGCCATAGATAACGAAACTTTTGGTGTGACTTTGAGAGTGGCCTTTAACTTCCAAAACCAATTAACTCACAAAGCGTGAAGCAGTTTAAAAGGGTATCAGTCTGCTCTAACAGAGCATTCCAGGCCACAAAATAGGTCTCTTGCCTTTCATAAAAAATATATATATATACAACTTACATATATATATCCTAACACTATCCTCACCACGTATGCTGATGACACATGTTTGCTCGCTGTTAATAATAACTCTTTAATTGTATCCCAAACTCTCCAATCCCTGGAAGAGTGGTGTCGTAATTGGAGGATTACGATAAATTCCTACAAATCCCATCAAATCGCCTTTACCCTTCGTCGTAAACCTAACGACTGGGCTACAGTCTCCATTAATAATGTTGATCTTACCCCTGTCGAACAGATCCGCTGGGCTACATCTGGACAAACGACTAACCTGGAATTCTCACACAAGACTGAAAAGAAAGGAAACTGCACGTCGATTTCAACTATTACAGCACTAACAGGAAAAACAGTCTAAACTTCCAAATCATTAAAAAAGACTGATCTATATGTCTGTAATAAGGCCAATCTGGACATACGGAGTTGAGCTTTGGGGCTCAACAAAACCTCTAAATTCCTCCAATCATTGCAATCCGAAATCCTTAATACTCCTTACTTTGTCACAAATAAAATCATACATAAAGATCTTAATGTTCCATATGTAACCGATCTAGCCCGAACCAGATTCATCCTCATCATCCCTTCCATTACAAACTTCCTAACCACCCAAAAACCCACTAGTTTCTAACCTTGCTTTCTCTTCCATTCCTGACAATTCTCCGAGGCGCCTGAAAAGAAGATGGCCACGAGACTTGCTAATGTAAAACGTCATTAGAGTGTGCTATGTATCGAGGCATTAGCCATTATTACTACAATATGTCGTTTATTAAGGTTTTTTGCCATCTGTCCCCGATACCTGGTATGGGTAGGAGCCTTTCGACGAACCCTTAGGGGCGTCCTCGGATATGAAAACATCTGTGTTAAGTTTGCCACATTACCAGAGTCCCCTGAGAAAATTAGATTTGCTAACCTTTAAGTATTGTAACTAAAATGACAGGTTTGACGAGGGACCGGAATAAATTAAGCAGATGGAGGCCCTTCCTGGACATGTCAAACTTTCTCACCCACTCTCGGGCCTGAGGAGGGGGACGCCTACCTCGGGAGCGTTCGGTCACCGATGACCAATGAAAAATGAGATTCAAAAATAACGTAACGCCCCAGAAGGGAAGTGGGAGAAAAGGATTAGAGCAACGAGATCAGAAAAAGAAACAGTCAAGAGGCAGGCTTAGACGAGATAGGACTAGGCAGCAGAAGCCGGAGCGGAGATGCACTTCGACCAGACGAAGTCGTAAGAAGGGCCACGAGATCTGAACATCCCTTGTGAACAAGACGACAACTACGGAACTACATCCCACGGCATCAGCAGCTATAAGTATAAAATAAACAATAAGCAATAATGTAATAATCTATATTTTATGGCAACGTTTATCTGAATTATTTGAATCATTTAATCATAGTAATAAATTGTAAATAAATAGTTAATCTCTTTATGTACTTTATATACTTTTATATAACTCAATATACCATCCTTGATTATACTATATAATTAATGGTAACAACATTTTATAAATATAAAGGTATTTTATTAGTAAACTGGTAAACACACAAATAGCCTTTGGAAAATAAATCAATCATAATAATAGTTTTTTAGGACTCAATATATACTTAACTAATTAACTTATTTTTGGATAATTGCCTTCAGAAATTATCCTGGCATCCCGATTAATCCCAAGGCAGTACATAGCAAGTGCTACCAATGGGTTGTTTCTCTAGACGTCTGTAAGCCTCCATTTTAACACGCCATTACCATCTCATCCACACCTCGATCTAGTTACTAGTTTAGTAGTCAGTGGATATTATTTTCTTACTGATTCGTTCCGTATCCAGTAAGGAAGCAAAAAACGTAATCTGTTATTTTTTATGTGACGATATAATGTTAATTTACAAGGAGGACGACGATTGCTTAAAGTGATTGAACGATTTTGAACGAACTTTCACTTTTTTATTGTTTATTTCATGGAGTAAGATGATTAATTCAGCGTTATCTACATTACAGCCTGATTTATATGTTGAAAGAGTAAAAATAAAATCTCAAACATTATTATAGCCAGAATCAATATTTGTCTTCCTCAGACAGACGTCCTTAAATCTTATGTCTTGTCTTATTAGATAATCAAGCATCTTTACAGTCCTTTTATGACGCTGTACTTGGTTGTTTTTATTTTTATTTTGATATAGTTCTCTACAGCTTTGATTCGTTCGGCCTTATTTTTTTTATTTTATTGCCTGGTGATATTGCAGTTCCATATTAAAAAAATACAGGGATAGCTCTATAAAAATACACAAAAACAATTGTAAATATTATATGTTCAAGAATAAAATTTATATAGAATTCTATTTGTTTATTTTTATTTTATATAGATATGTTTTATCATATGCAGCAAAATTTAGAGTTTGTTTTTATTGTATAGCACACTTTTGGTATTCTGAAGAGTTACTTTTAGTATTAACATTTCATCAGCGTTGGATGGACATGCACCAACAACTTTATTAAGATGAAAAAAGGTTTTTATTCTTGGTTAGGTACTGGTATTTCCTAACTTGGAGGAAGAAATATTAAGAAAAAAAGTGAAAAGTGAAGCCGAAAATGTGGGCCTTATGATAAACTCGGGGTGGGGCAGAAGAATAGGCGACAAACACCGGCTGCCTTCTGCTTCAGTTACGTTAAAATGGTGGACATTTCTATTAATATCAACGTCAACTTTCGCTCTGGAGGTGTGGTCAACTCTCCTCTTTTTGGTTTCACTTTTCCTTTAGGGAGAGTACAGAATGCCACTCTACTGGTTCCTAATCATCATATCGTCACTTAAGCTGTTATAAGCTCGTAGTTCCGAAGTAAATCTTTAGACTGTATAAAAAAATAAACAAAAACGTCTATGTATCTTTCTAGTTTCATCACAAAAGAATTCTTGCTGTTAAAAAAATATATATACAGGTATTCAACAAACTTATGGTTGTGACGAAAGGTCTTTAGAATACGTTTATTTGTTTTTTTGTTTTTTTTTGCAATGATATAAAAATTAGACTGATTAGATTTTTTTCGAACGAGGTACCATAGTTTATTCAGCGATATGTGAGTACATTTATTGCGAAGCAACTCCCAATGATCACCAGCAATGTTTTAAACGTTTTTTGAATCCTTCTTTTTCTTTTCAAACGCATATTCCTATCTTGTTCTATATTTAATTCAAGTATTCTCGCTGGAGGGTACTACTTCAATTTTTTTTAAGTCTAGGTCCACATAGCATCCTCCATAACCGGTTGGATGAACAGGACATGTTATTTAAGCAATAGGCTTTGAGAAAAAGAGATTGAAAAAAATTGTTTTGAATTTTCCAGCAAGGTCCTTTAAAATACTAATAAGTGAGTCTGAAACACCAGCCCACGTGCTGGAAACTGCCCCCAACAACTCCCTCATCATAACGCGTCGACACCACAGAGTCAAAGAAAATTAAAAAAGCTTCCTCGGATCCCTCCTGCTTCGACGAGGTTTATTGCATTGACACCGACGGATCCGTGAGATTAGCGGATATTGTTGCGTCCTCTAAGTCCGGAGGTACGGATTTGGTCTTGGATCCGACTGTGAGATACGAGAGCAATGACCTTGATCAGGTGGGTGGAGTGGAAAGGGAAAAGAAGGAAATTCTTGAAAAATGTACCCCTTTCCTTAAAGAAAAATTCCGCGGGACCTTCGAAGAGATAGATGGACCTCGCGGAACAATATCGAATAGAATGAGAAGCTTATTAGAAGAGCTACATGTTAAATAGTTAATTGGTTTTGAGTGAAAGAGAGGAAAACTAATATATGTATATAGCGAAAAGGGAAAAAAGAGAGAGAAAAATAATTTCTATTTTATTGTATTTAGTGTATTAATGATAATTGTTAGAAAAACTAAAAATGTTAATGTATTGTAGTGTGCATATGTCCAATTATGGATGGATGGGTACGTTGTGTGTTATAGCAACCCAATATATTTGGGCAGAATGGCAAAATAAAGTATTTCTCTCTAGTATTAAACTGTGATTAAAATTAAATATTTTTCTTTAAACTTCTATGTGATATATACAAAGTTATTGCTTCCCCGGGCTCTTACTCCCCATCTCCAATCGGACATTTGGTTAGCTTCCTGGTCCTCAGGGAGTTGAGAAATATGGCACTCACTCTTTTTATCTTTCAGATATTTTTGATATTCGCCTGATTGAACATGATAATGCCATGGCATTGTCCCTACCAGATTTAAATTAAAACCAATTGGAATCTACTTCTTTGAAAAGTTTTTCAAAGTGGATTTTCCAACAGACATTAAAAAATAT
>NW_027116659.1:1861606-1871149 GCF_000696795.3 Halyomorpha halys | reverse complement strand
TAATTAATATTAATTAAGCTTATTTGAGTCCTACAAAATTATTATAATTGTTGAATTCTTTTCCAAAAGCTTTTGTATTTACCACTTTTCTAATTATAGATCTTTACATTTATAAAATATTGTTACCATAAATTATTTAAAATATCATATAGTATATGACCTGCATAAAGGAACAAAGTATTTATTTACATTTGATAGCAATAAAATGATTGAATGATCTAGATAAATATGGTTTGCCATAAAATATGATTTACATCATGAATTTTTGTATGATAAATATGTGAATTGCTGCTGAGTTGTGTGATGCATGTTGTGGGTGTGGTTGACGTCTTAACTGTGCCGTTCCAGATCTGATCAGCCCACCTTTTCTCCTCTAGCCCCGAGTTCCGACAGCAAAGTCCCAAATCCTTCATCTAGCCCGGTCCACCTTCTTCTGTAGTCTGCTTACTTTTGTACCTCTGTTCGCTTTTAAGTCCTCCTCCAACCTCTTTCGAAGCAATTTCATCATTTTCCATCAACGCCACGTCCAAGAAGAATACGTCACAAGGGCCTACAAGTGTTTAGTACAGGTGTTGTTTATAAACTATATTTTACTTCCCGAATACCTGGGGTAATGGATTTTGTCTCTTTAAGACCCTTCTTGGCACAGAGGTTACTAAGTGAGAAAGACTTAATATCTATAATGGTTAATACATCGATACAATAGCACTTTACGTGGAGCATTGTGACAGATAATTATTTATTCTGTTACTTCATTAGCCATGATTCAACTCTGTGGGTTGGGAACCCTCCGGAGTCCCCCTAGCCTCAAAAAGAGGGTACCCTTAATTGGTGATAAACTGGCGGTCGAGTCTGATTCTGACCAAATCAACTCCTAATCACAACCGTTGGTCTAGTAACAGTACTTCCCCTGACTCTTAGTGTGTTTTAGTGGTACATATTTATTTATTTTGTTTTTTAATATCTTTCTAATGCATATCAAGCCCGTTTCAATTTTCTTGTCCTAAAGTTTCATTTTATTTTGTAGGTAAGGTCTGATCAAGTTCAATCATCTTTCTATTAAAGTTGTATATCATTGAATGTATCACAGAAAGGAAACGGGAAAGAACAAAAAGAAAGATTGAAACCAATATTTCCTGTAAATATAGGGAAAAATGGGATCGCATGAAACTGTGTAGAAAATGAAACATTTCTATTAATGATCTACATATCATTCCCATTACAATATACCCTTGGCTAATTATTATAAAATAGATATAACGTGTATTTAATAAATAACTATAATAATGAACTTTTGTTTTAATATTATTGTAAACGTGGTATTAATGTAATTGTGAGATACATACATAAATGTAATGTGGGTATAATTTAAATTTTAGCGTGATAAGAAATACGAACGGATATCCTTGTAATACATTTTGATATGGTTAATTTCTAAAATTGGGTAGCTCTGTGGGTGGTTCTGTGAGTACCAACTCCAAAGACGAGGGTTCGAATTCGGCTGTGGCAGATAATTATTTATTAAGTTACCACAACCGTGAGTCAACTCTGTGGGCTCGGTGACGCCTGGGGCCCACTCAAACTCTATGAAGTGTGTACCCTCAAGATTTATTTCAATTTAAATGGGAGAAAAACCTTGTGGTTGAACGAATCACTTCCTTGCACACTAACTCTACACAACATGGGTATGTCAGTAACATTTCTATGGGTTCCAAGCCATGTAGGAATCGCAGGGAATGAACTGGCCGATCACGCTGCAAGAGAAGCACTCGCGCTTCCAGGACGGGGTAAAGCAATTTTAACTCCATCAGAGATATGCAGGCCTCTTGTTAAGGAAGTCAAAGATAAATGGCAATCATTGTGGAACGAAAGCCCAATGAGTAAATTAAAAATTATTAAAAAGTATGTCAAGCCCTGGGATACCTCCAGTCGCAAATAGAGAGGAAGTTGTACTGACTAGGCTGAGAATAGGTCACACGAGCCTCACCCACTCCTATGTTATTTCAAAAGAAACGCCTCCAAACTGCCAGTATTGCAATAACAATTTAACAATAAGCCAAGTTTTCCAATGATGCCTATATTTTACACCACACCTCAATAGCTTGGGACTAAGCCAAGATATCTCAAAAACCATTGGAGACGATGATAAGGCAATAGAATTGGTGTTTCAGTTTTTGAAATCACAAAATTTACTGACAAAAATATAACTTGATCGAAAGGAAAAAATAAATAAATAAATAAAATTTAACGAATATTAGCAAAATTAAATAAAATATAAATGGCGTTGATGACCAATGAAGTTTGGCGCCACTAAACAACCAAACAAACTTCCTTGCACACCACTATTCAAGAACAAGTACTTCCTTACAAATTACCAAAGCCATCCCTTATGGGTTGTAGCTGTACAGATTGTTCCTAAAAACATATTACAATAACAATTCATACGAAACATTGTCAAGCTGGGTTTTTTCCTGTCCAACATATGAATGAATTTGTTACTTAATTATTATTATTATTTTAGAATTTTACACTTTCTTGACTATTGCCAGACATATTTTGCTACCACGACCTAAGTCAAGGGTTAGGCTCAAATTTTAAACTATATTTAAAAACTTTTTAATGTAACTCGTTGTGCAGAGAACAGCTATTGTGCTTCATAAAGTACTCTTTACCTGCCAACGCTTGACATCCAGATGATATACACTAGATAGACTCACAGTCCAACATAGATGAAAACGTCTTCAACGTCTTTCCTACAGATATATTTGCTATATGTGTTGGTGCCAGCCACCTGACCATGAATGGCCAAAATGAATCCTTCCGTTTTGGGAAATAAATATCCTTCTTCAAGCCACTTGATAGAAGTATACTAGTTTATTTCTTATTCGGATAAATTTGACACAATCACATATCTCGTTAATTGGTAAATAATGTACATTTTGTTGTTTTTAAGCTTATTCCCTTGGATATCATATCCGTTGTTCTGACTTTTTCTTCAAATGATGTATAATATACATTATTATGTCATTCTATGAAGTCCTGTCTGAAGAAATCCCTGAAATGTGAGGACCAAATATGGAAAATTGTATAATATTCAATCCAGAGATAAAAAATAAAACAGAATAAAGTATTGGTAATTTTTACAATATTTTCTCCGATACGATTTCCTTGTTAAAACATAATGATGTAAATAAATGCAGGATGTCCTTTAAGTTATGGGAAGAATTTAAAGGAGGGATAGTAGACCTCAAGAGCAACAAAAATAGTGTATTTTGACCATGGTCTGATTTCACGCAGCAGGGTTCACAAAAAGCAGTAAATTTAAGTTTTGTAAGTCACTTATTTGTCTATTCTTTTTTTTTAAGGAAACAATCGATACAATCTATATATGTTAAGTAATTCGAAATAGTAGCTCAATAAAAGAGATAATTTAAAAATAAAACGGGTAGATTTTGTTTTTTGTTAAAACAGTATTAAGGTTTTCAAGTGACTAAGTAGTACTGTTTTGTTTTTCACAAAATAATGACCCAATGCAAGAACATGTTAAAAATCTCAACAGGCCAAAATGCTACAAATCTTATTTAATCTTTTATGTAGTCCATATTTCACAATATTATACGGAGATATGTCGGAATTATATTTCTAGGCAAACTAGCTCTATAAATAGCATTAAAAAGAAAAAAGAAATTATCTTCAAAATTATGGCCTGTCATATTTTTGCCCCAAGGCATTGAATTATTCTTTAAGTAAATCAGTCCCCTAATGTTTTAAAATATAAAACTTCAAAAAAAATCCTTGTTTAACAAGTGCATTGTTTTGTAAAACGATTATGGGAATGTAAATTTAATCTTCAGAAATAATAATTATAAATAATTAAAACACATTTTAATTATATTTAAAAAAATATTCAATATAGCTATAAAAAATAAAATTTTGGATGTAGGTGAATAGCCAATTTAACTTGCCGTAAAGGATAGACACATGATAACGCCATTTGGTGCCCGTACAAATCTTTAAGAAACCGTTTTTTAAATTATTTTTATCATACCTTGTAATATTTCATACATTTTATAACATTCTTCCACTAAAACACTTTATTTTTTTTTCAGATTACAGGGACTATCTAGAGAGCGCGGCAAAAGTAATCTGAGGTAAAAACCTTCAGCGTGGAAACTCCCCGATCTATTTTGGCCAATTTTAGGCTTATACTGGCTTATTTTATTCCCTTTCCTAGATACATAATATCGATGGCTTAGATTTTATGGCTAAGTCTGTTCAGTCAAAAAATTAATTGAAAAGTTACAATTTCCCAAAAAGAGAGAACCTTTACTTGTATTTTTCCTAAATTTAGCTCTACTGTGGTGTAAGACATCGATACTACAACTCAATTATTATTTCTTTCAAACCCATCTAACGTCATAGACAACAAGGACTAAAAAACGCAGTATACAAACGTTCGCTAATAACTGACGCATAAAATTATTGATATTAGAAGATTATAGTTGGTCATATGTGATGATTGCAGGAAGACGTTCTGGGTGGCAGTCAGCAAAGGCATGAAAATGGTCCAGGACTCATCCTTGATCTAGCCCTGCAAAGAGGGGCGAAACGTCTGTTACTAATAATTAAGCAATTGAACATCTCAGTTCATTCTAAATTCATTATAATTTATCGATAACAGTAGTTAGGTGGCCAATAGACTCCAAATATAAGGTGGTACTGAAATAACAGCTCAGACAAAAAAAAGGTGGGGCCGTCTGTAGCTCGTGGCGTTGGAGTGTAAGTCTTTGCAACCTGGAAACTGCAGCAGCGCCGATTTGAATCCGGCCTGGAGGGTCTACTATTTTATCTGAGGCTGTCCCAGAAAATGGAAACTTGACCAATAGAATAGGGTAGTACCCCAGACCAGTAGAATAGGGTAGTACCCTTCGGAAACCTATGAATAGTTTTTCTATTATTATTGTTACCTTTCTCAATCGCCACCCATCCATCCAAAAATTATCTTTCGACACCATCTTTCTACAAAAATTATTAATAATTTCAAAAAATCGACTAAGCCTGGAGATTCTTTTTTCATGATGGTTTAATTTGTACTTAAGTTCGAACAAGAACGTGATTGTTTAGTTTTGATGATTACTGTTTTTATAAAACGATTGAAATTTCAATCTATTATCACATGTTTTTTTCTTGAACACCGTTCTTCAATACTTACATCAATCCCCCCTAAGCAAACTCACAATAATATATAAACGAAACACTTTTCGTGTTTCTTCGAAAAACTCTTACCTAGATTGGGATCTTTTCCGGTTCAGATTTTCTTTGTTGTCTCCTTTGCATTAACCGTAATTTTCCGTCCCCTTTCTTTAGAAGTTTAGCGGCACTTTTCTTAATAAGTGGTAGCCCCTAGCAATGCTTTTCATCCCAGCACCACTTCGACCCCGAAAATAACTTTCCGAACAACTTTCCCTTCAACAGTCCTTGTCAATAACAGTTTGTGAATTTATTATACTTGGAAATAATCTCTAATGTAAAGGCTTTTAGTTCGAGAGGAAAAAATCCTGGGCTGCCTTAATGAAAACATATTTAGTATGGAAACTTCGATGATGTTTCAGCATTAGCCCTTATTTTTAATTTTTTTGCGTTTTCACTTTGATAGTGTTATTAAAATTTATTTTTGTTAACTCTTACTTCGGTGAATTCTCATTAAAAATAAACACCAGTATATTGTAATGTATTCATGAGATATCATTTCGATGGAGACTTTAGTTAATCCGAATTCTTCGATTTTTACCTCTTGGAATGTTACAACAATTAGGTATGATTAATCAATCATAATTAATTGTTGTGACACTCTAACAATACTCACTCCATTTTCAATAAAATAAAAATTTTCATGCACTAAAAAAAAAAATTGAATGAATGAATGAAAAAATAATTTTATTCTGCGATATATGTCCCCTAAGAATAAATACATGGTTCATACATTAATATTTTTGTCTGGCAAGCATTTACAAGTTTTCAGATAGTAAAGTAAAATTACATTGGGATATTGGCTTAACTACTGTTCATAATATTAATCAATGTATGTCTATTTATTTTATTACAATGATGCGGAGGTGACCATACAAAAAGTGAAGGAATACGTGTTGTTTAAAGAAAGGAATGGAAGAGGATTGGCGAGTGAAAATTGGAAGAGAATTCCAGAAGGAGGTTGCACCCATGACAAAGGATTTGCTGACGAAGACGGTTCTATAGGAGGGCATTTATAAATCAATCGGATCTGGTGATTAATGAGTGGATGAGTGAAGAGATCAAGGATATAGATATATCCGATATATATTTATATATCTTAGGGCACTGGTTCAGTTGCCTTAAATATTTTATTAAATACAATTTTAATGCATTAACTTTTTTTTAAATAATTAAAATTGAATAGTCTATTAATATTAAGTTGACCTAGTAAATTTATCGCATATTATATATATGGTTTAATCGGTTAAACTTTTTAGCTTAGATATTCTATTTAGGTCAAAGCCAAATCCCTGTATAAGGCATTGCCATTAATTCAGCAATTCCAATAGGATATATCTCCGAGACCCACAGCTGTACAATCCAATATATAAAAGCGGCTAGATAGGAGGCTAGTAACCAAGTAAGACTAGATACAGAAACTGGCTGGCCGAGGACAGGAACTAGCAACTATCGCAGTGGGGTAACTGGAGTATAAATCCAAAGGACAGGGCGCACATGGGGCTCTAAATATTGAGGAAGCCCTGCGCTCCCGGGGGATTTTGAAATATTCATTCTGTCGGCTTACATAATTGATCTCAGCTCCTTTTATCATTTATATGACCCCAATTCAATTTTTATAAATTCAGGAAATAATAAACATCGTTGAAACGCTACTAAGTATTTAAACCCTTCAATACAAAATAAAAACATACTGACGTTCATATAATTTTAATTTAATCCTAGAGGTGACACAACTTTAAGAGTATATAAAAAAATAAGTGTATGTCTTTAGTTACTCTTTTAAACCTAACTTCATACGAACTATTGCATAAAATAAATCATCATTTGGTCAGTTGCCAAAATCTTACTCGATATAATCATTTTGTTGAGGGCTTTCTGGGGTTTCAATATACCTGATTTACACTTCCTTTCATTCTAATTACGGAAGAATAAAGGTCAGTTAAGACTCTGAATTCACCATTTCAGACATCATTAGGTGTGAAAAAAACAATCTCACATAAATGTACACGAGAAACAGCACTTCTCACATCAACAGTTCAAAAATAACCCTCGCAAAGAAACAGGACACTATTTATAGGCCTTTTTTTTTAAATATTTATTTATTGCTATTTTCAACTGTACATTATAATACATTTAGTAAATCTGATCTAAGTTAAATTGGAGTGTTACATGCGTGTAGAGAAACGACATTTTACATTAGCTGGTCTCGTGGCCATCTTCTTTTCAGGCGCCTCGGAGGATTGTCAGGAATGGAAGAGGATGCGAAATTAGAAACTAGGGGTTTCGAGTGGTTAGAGAGTTTATAATGGAAGGAGTGATATCTGGTTCGATTTTGATTTTACGAAGGATTTTGTATTGTAAGGATTGAATACGAGAGGAATTTGAAGGTTTAGTGGAGCCCCAAAGCTCAACTCCATATGTCCAGATTAGCCTTATTACAGTCATGTAGATCCGTCTATTTTAATGTGTTGGAAGTTTAGACCGTTTGTCTAGTAAGTGGTGTAATAGTCGAAATCGACGTGTAGTTCCCTGTTTTTTCAGTCTGGTGTGAGGATTCCAGGTTAATCGCTTGTCAAAATGTAGTCCAAGGTAGCGGATCTGTTCAACAGGGGTAACAGTAACATCATTAAATGAAACTGCAGGGCAGTCAGTAGGTTTACGACGAAGGGTAAAGGTGTTTTGATGGGATTTGTTGGAATTTATCTTAATCCTCCAATTACGACACCAATCTTCGAGGGCTGTGATATGGGATTGGAGATTTTGGGATACAATTAATGGGTTATTATTAACAGCGAGCACACATGTGTCATCGGCATACGTGGTGAGGATAGTGTTAGGATTGGTTGGAATGTCAGCTATATAGACGGTGTAGAGGATGGGTCCATTACTACCTTGAGGAACACCAGCGGACTGAGGTTTTCTTGGAAAAATCTATGAATGAGAAAGGAACGAATGATAAGAAAGTACGTAGGAGGTAGGAATTTACGGAGTTTAAAAAGCAGTCCCGGATGCCAGACTCGATCAAAAGCCTATTCTACATCGAAAAAGACTCCCGCGCAGTACATTCCGCGCTCCAAGGAAGACGAAACTACGTCCACTACACGATGACATCGCTGGATAGTAGAGTGATGTATAGGCATTTAGACACGTACTTTCAGTACATGCCTTAGAGAGACCGAATGCGTTGTTTTTATAATTTTTGTTTAAGAAATATCATCAGCATCATATATTAAGTTAGCAATTTAGCATATCAACCAATTATAATCAAGTGATCGAAAAAACGACCTGTAAAAACAAGAGACCTATACTAAGGACAATATCAGTAAGCCACTAATGATCGTTTGGCACTGCAGTGGGTCAGTCTGAAGAGATTAATTTATAGGTCAATGCTAATAACTGCTATTTTTTTTTCAGTTTAATTAATCTTCAAAACCTTGAATCTTCACAATTAAAAGCAAAATTCTATTATACCAACTTAAAAAAATTAATGGTCTACACCTAATTAACTCTACTAACCAATATTTAAACCGCATATAACGAATATTTGTCTGTTATCATATAACAAGGCTTTTTTGTTTTTATAAGTAATCAATATTAAAGGCTTCCTTTTCACCATAATTAATTTATTTCAATCCATTACCATCACATCATTTTGATTAATATCATTCTGATAATATTGCCCAAAACATTGAATATCATAATTAAACAAAGGACATCCTAACGATTGTTTTTTGTATCATTCTTAAGTTTTGTTCGTTTTTTTATAAATAAACACATTATCCCATTATATTGGAAAAATAAACAAACAATAAAGAAATGTTGCTTAAAACACTTTACATAATTGATCAAAACGATAGCGAGAACAATATAGAAAAATACAAACAAAAAAGAAATGTTGGTTACAAATGTTTACATAATTGATCAAAATTATAACGTGAACAATATAGGAAAACATCCTGGTATATTTCAGTAATTATATTTATACCTATCATTCGTCACAAATAATATTTTATATTCAGGGCTTTAATAATCACTTAAAAAAAAAAAAAGTTCAGAGTTTACAATTATACAATACTTAATAAAAAAGGAATGTGAGTTCAGTAGGTCAAGTTACAGTTATAGTAAGTATTCAGTTGCAGTAAAGTCAATTGTTGGAGGTTCAAAAAATGTGTTTCAGGGAAAGAAATATAGAATTTCAGGCTTTCTGTCACTCCAGTCGTATGCTTCACAACAAAAAACTAGGTATTTTTTTTAATATCCTATACAAAATGAAAGTAGAAAATATTTATA